>NC_062965.1:929493-1229493 GCF_023119035.1 Salvia hispanica
CGGACGCTTGGATCCGGAGTGGATTTAGCGTCTGAAGTTGGTTTTGGCGTGTGAAAGAAACAGTAGTTGATAGACTTGTTTTATTTCCTTTGTTTTCTATTTCACTTCGTCTAGGTATGCAGATCTGTTAAGTTCGTCGTTATTTATGCATAGATTTGATTTCAAGTTAGTAGCCCTGTTTTTGATTTGCTTATGTGTTTTCTCAAGAAGTTTTATGCGAATTTGGTAGTAGAAGACGATGTCACTGTCAGTTAGTACGAGAGTTAGTTATTCTGCCACTTTCCAGTCGTACTCTGCTTTTTCTTAGATGTGGTCCCACCGTAGATTTATCTCCTAGGTCTAGCTGTTAGGTTAAGTTTCTTTCTAATATTCCCAAGTCAAGTTAATTTTAATTTTCCTCAACCCAAGAAAATGCGTGGCAGCAGCCAACACCAAAAATACTCCCAAATCCTTGATTACGAGTCTTACGCATCCTTCTCTGTGGGATCGATCCCTACTTCCCTATACTAGGTTTAGTAAAGTGGTTGAGGGTTTTTGAAGCGGGGAAGTACTTGTGTGTTCGACGACTGGGATTCCGCACAACCTATGAGTTCCTAGACCAAGTGATCTAGTGGACTTGCTGGATCTGGGGAACCTGCCTTATTTGAATATCGCAAAACTGCACACACACTACACTTGTACTGTCACATCCCAAGCAGCTTCAAGAGGCGCCGTTGCCGGGGATGGATGGCGTTTGCTGTTATTAAGGATTTGGTGTAAATATTCTAATTTTTGTTATTTTCTTTCTCCCTGACAGTTTATGAAAGCGGGCTTCCAATCTGGAAGTTGGGCAAGTTCATCTGGATCAGGGAGTGGCCATTACGAGTGGCGAATCAAGGAATCTACATCTACCATCACTACTAGATCGGGATCGGTAATGGAAGATCCATTCCCGCTCGAGCCGAAAAGTGAAAAGGAGTGGAATTCATCGACAGAGGAGAATCCAGGGACATCAACCGAAATTGTTCTCTTAATTTCTGTTTACTACTCTGTTCCGTCTCGAACTTCACGTTTGGAAGTCGAGCTTGTTGTTTTGTTGCTGAATCAGTTTATCCGTTCTGTTTACGTTTGATTTGCCTTGATGAAGTTGGATTTCGTGTTGATTATTATGACGCTTGCTATTTTGGTTTGTTTATTTGAGATGTTCTCTTGAATTTGTTGCTGAATATTTTAGGAGATTCGAGAATCGTGGTATTGAAGTTGTGTTCGGTTGGATTTTTGTTCGGATGCTTGGATCCGGAGTGGATTTAGCATCCGAAGTGTGGATCTGAACAGGGGAGGTGAAATTTGTGCATGAGATTATGGGGATTTTGTTCTGCTTGGTTTGCTTCGTCTAGTAGTGTGATTTCCGTCGTTGTTTCGTTTACCGTTAAAATTATGTTTCCAATCTACATCTGAGTTTGTTTTTCTCGATCTCTGCATTTATTTGTGTTCGTTGAAGAAGATGAAGTCATTTTCAGTTGATGCTTTAGTTAGTTAGGCTGCAGATTCGATTCTGTCCGTACTTACCTTTTTCAGAGTTTGGTCCCCACTTGATTTAATCTCCTTGGTCTAGATATGTTCGTAGAAGTCCCAGATCTAGTAGTTGATTTGACTTAGTTCTTATGCAAAATTCATTTTCGCCTAGATCTAGCAGTTAGCATAGCGTACTTTATTTCCAAATTCACTTAGTTAAATTCCTCAACCCAAAATATGCGTGGCAGCAGCCAACCCAAAAATAGTTTCCAATTCTCTACGCATGTATTTTACGAGTCCATCTCTGTGGGATCGATCCCTACTTCCCTGTGCTAGTTTAGTATCTGTGGTTGAGGGTTTTGAAGGTTTGCTTGCGTACCAACGACCAGACTTCCAGTCTTGTGAGTCTCTAGACCTTGTGATCTAGTTGATTTACTGGATCTAGGAAGTGTGTAATTAGAAATGTGTTATTTTGTGAATAGTTCCATGGAAGCTGAGTGCAGTTTTAGTTTGCTTTTTCGATTTGTCTCAATCTATATTTGTTGTGAGCAATCTTTATTAAGCTTGACCTACAGACTACAGTGATCGAAAGAGTTATACCAGATTCCCAATGGTTATCTGTATTGTGGTCCATTTGTATGCAAGGTCTCTTATTGGCCAATGTTTTGCTTACTCAGCTTCGGTGGTCACTGCTTCTCGGTTATTTCTGACGATGCTTGATATTTTAGTTAGTTTACTTAGGGGGTGTTCGGTTGACAAGATTAAATCTCATGATTAAATATGTATCATGTTTGATTTATGAGATTAACCCCCTCAACTTAATTCTAGATGGATAGTCTTATGATAATTAGTCATAGTCTCCCCCTCCAACTAAAATAATCCCACAACTTAATCCTAGATGGATAGTCTCATAATTATTAGTCATGACAACCGAACGCCACCTTAGTTGTTCCGATTTTTTTTCCAGGTATGGTGAAATAAGACTCCCGTGTGGAGAGAAGAGACTGAGAGATAAAAGATGTACAAAGAAGCTGGGAGAGGCGTGGCAATGACAAGATAGATTATTTTTTTATGGACGAAGGAAGTATCAAATAAATAAATAAATAAAAGTTAGAAATCCTATCTCCGCCCCTCTCACATTAATGTAAACTATTAATTCAAAATATATAATACTTCCACCAACTCATTTCTACTCACATTTTATTACTACCTCCGTCCCTCAAAATTTGCTACACTTTGACCCGACACGGGTTTTAAGAAATGTAGAGATTATAAAAAATGTGAGTAGAAATGAGTTGGGTGGAATATGGGGTCCACTATCAAAAATGGTAAAAGTGAAATGGGACAAACTTTGTGGGACGGACGGAAATGGATAAATGGGACAATCTTTGTGGGACGGAGGGAGTAAGTGTATAATTTCAATAAATAAATTTACAAAATCCACTTACTTCAGACCGAACTCAAGAAGATCCATATTCTAGTTGGGCCTAATGGATCAGAACTTACTTCTACCAATCCGACGCACAACACAAAGTTGATAGCGAAAAAAACATCCTAATAATTTGATGTACATCCCATAATAGATATTTGGTATGGATTATAAACAACAATCTATAGATTACTATATAGTGTGTCGGATATTGCTGGCCAAAAAAAATTGTTGTATAGTGTATACTGTATAGCATATTGCTGGCCGGTCTTTTTTAAGATTTTTATTTTATTTTTGTCACGTGACAACTTTTTATTCGTCCACATGTACAATTAATTGGCTAGGAATGATGGTATGATATTATTTTAAGAGGTGGTGACATCCTAACACTCTCTTTAAAATAGGTTTAATTTTTTTTATATTGATTAAAGATATCTAAGAGTAGTAGGAGTAAGTAATAGTACTATATGACATTCATCACGTGCAGGCCAAGCCCAACATTAAATAAAATGGTCCATGGTCCTAATTGGGCCTAAGAATCATAATGCAGGAGAGAGAAGATTATTAGCATACCATCCACAAGTTTACAGGCACTCTTCATCCTGAAACTAAGATACACTTGCAAGCATTTTTCTCTCTAGATCTATCTCTGCGAAACCATGGAAGCCGTTGCTACAGCAGGCGTCGAAGTTGTTGTCCAAAACCTGATCAACTTTCTCAAGGAAGAGTACTCTCTGCTTCGAGGTCTCGATAAAGATGCTGAACAGCTGCAGGAGACTTTGAAGATGATTCAAGCCTACTTGAGTGATGCTGAGAAGAAATCCACCACCGAAGCTGTCAAGATGTGGTTGAGGAAACTTGAAGCTGTGGCTTTCGATGCTGATAATGTCTTGGATGAACTCAACTATCATTTTCTCTACAAAAAAGCGAGGAAAATGGACGCACCCAATCCCAAGCCGAAGAATAAGGTACTATCATGCTTGTCATCCTGTAGTGGTAGTCGCATTTCACGTCGCTTTAAAATGGCTCATACCATCAAACAAATCAATGCGAATTTTGAGTCTGTCAACAAAAAGGCAACACAACTTGGCCTTCAAAACATGCTTGTGAATGCACCTCCTGTGGCTGTTGATACTTCTGATGAGACTGATTCGTTGAGTCTTGATCCAATCTTTATTGGAAGAGATGATGATGTGCCTAAACTAGTTGACATGCTCACCCAAACCCACCAAGAGGAACGGATGTTTTCCATCGTTGCTCTTGTGGGAATGGGGGGTATGGGGAAAACTACGTTGACTAAAAAAGTCTTCAATCATGAAAGGGTGAAGGCTCGATTCGGATCACTTATTTGGGTTCATGTTTCTCAAACCTTTGATCCAATCATTCTTTTCAAAAAAATCCTTTCAACATTGCCTTCACAAGGTGGTGATGAATGTCAGAGTAAGGAAGCTATCCTGAGAAAGCTTAAAGATGCTCTCAAGGAGAAAACATATCTTCTTGTTCTTGATGATGTATGGAATGAAGATGTTCCAAAGTGGGAAGACTTTATGAATTCCATGTCAGGAGTTACTTCCACCATGGGAAATGGCATTATCATCACTACCAGAAGTCAAAATGTTGCTTCAATTGTGAGACCACTTGAATACACTTTAAGTGGCTTATCAGATGATGATTGCTGGTCCATAATCAAAGCAAAAGCTTTTGATGGAAATGAAGAAGTTCCACCACAATTTGAGATTATTGGAAAAAAGATTGCAGAAGCATGTCGAGGTTTGCCCTTAGCTGCCAATGTAGTTGGCGGTGTGCTTCGACGGTGTAAGTCCGAAGAAGAGTGGCGCTTAATCAGTGTAAATTGTCTTTCAGATGCTGAAGGTGCTGAAAGAATAAAAAAAATACTGAAATTGAGCTTTGATTATTTGCCTTCACCATCTCTCAAGAAGTGCTTTGCGTATTGTTCAGTTTTCCCTAAAGGTCACGAAATTATGGAAGCAGCAAGTCATTGAGCAGTGGATGGCAGAAGGTTTTCTTCAACCAGATGAAAGAAATGAGATGGAAGATGTGGGAAATAAGTTTTTCAATGTTCTTATACACAACTCTTTGATGCAAGTAGCAGAGAAGAGATGATTATGGAAATGTGGACTTCTTGTGTGATGCATGATCTTGTGCATGATCTTGCATCTTCTGTTTTATCTAATAATGCGGACGACAGCACCCCAATTCGATACATGTTTCAAGAAGAAGAATCAAGTCATATTTCAAAAGAAGTGGCCAAGCATTTGCGTACATTATTCTTGAAAGGTGGAACTTCTGGTATTATGTTCTCAGACTTCCAATGTCTGCATAATCTAACTCTTTGATAGAAGTTCTGAAGAGCATCAGTTGCCCAATTCAATTAGGGAGTTGATTCATTTGAGAAATCTTGATCTTTCAAATACATATATTAAAGACATGCCGGAGTGGATTGGTGAACTCAGTCACTTGCAAACGTTAAGATTATCAAGTCTTCAGTCTCCGCAGAAACTGCCAAACACATTGAAGTACTTGGCTAACTTAAGGCATCTTTATATCTATGGTGTAGAGTTGCCTGCGGAGATTGGGAGATTAACAAGTCTCCGAACACTACCTTACTTCACAGTGGGTGAAGAGAAGGGCTATCATATTGAAGAACTCGGAAGTTTGAAAAATCTCAAAGGAAATTGGCTATTAGAAATCTTGAGAGGGTGCGTGACAAGGAAGAGGCTCTGAAAGCCAATATATTGCAGAAGCAACACTTATCTGAATTGCGGTTTGAATGGGGATTGGATTGTTCGGGTGAAAGAAATGATGAGAGTGTGTTGGAAGGTCTCAGACCTCATGCAAATCTGAAGAAGTTGGCGATTGAAGGATACAAAGGCAAAAGATTTCCAACATGGTTACAGGGTGAACCTCAAGGCTCTTGCTTACCACTTCATAACTTGATTGAGATAAAACTCATTGGGTGCTCAGAATGTGAGGAAATAACATTGGACCACTTGCCAAATTTAAGGTCGCTCTATATAATGGAATTAAAGAGTTTGAAATGTTTGTCAAAGAGGTTTTTCTATAACCATCGCAATCTCTCAAAATTGCGCATTGATGAATGTGATATGTTGGAAGCATTACCAGATGGGCTGGACACCTTCAATTCTCTGGAGGTGTTGAGTATAGGAAAGGTGTAAAATTCTGAAGTCGATGGGGAATCCAAGCTGCGGAGAAGGAGAAAATCAAGGAACCCTCCGTGAGCTGAGCATTATAGACTGTGGAGAACTGATGGAATTGCCTCGTCAAATGCTAGAGTTGTGGGCCCCTACAATTGAGTTTCTTCGAATTGGAGGGATTAAGGAGCCTAACGAATCTACCAATGCTAATTGACTGCCTCGCTAAATCATCTCGTCTCGGAGATTTAACAATCAGAGGCGTTCCTAAATTGATGTTTGCTGGTAGTGTTGAGAGTTGGGATTTAGGTAGCTTGCAGAATTTAAATATAGATGTGAGTGAGGAGTGGTCAAAAGAGAGTGTTGATGACTGTGAATGGCATATTGGAAGGCTGTTGCAACTCACTTAGGGAGTTAAGATTAAGAGGGGTGGAAAATTGGGAGTGGCTGCCTCAATCAATTCAACATCTCACTTCTCTTTCTTTATTAAGGTTGGAAAATATAGGGATAGAAGAATTGCCTCAATGGATTGGAAACCTCTCAGCTCTAAGAGAATTATATCTAGTATGGCTGCACAAAGTTGAGGTGCCTGCCCTATGTGGATTCATTGAAGCACCTCACTAAATTAAGTGTGCAAACAGAGGTAGATCATAACAGTCAAGTATTTTGGACGAATGAACGATTTGCGTGTGAACTTGTGTGCCTAAAACAGCTTTCATCATTGAACAGGGTTATGCATATATCATATATTTTGATGGATTAAACAGTTTTGAGCTTGTTTTGAAGGTCGCTTGAACGGGCTAGGCGGCTCTGGTATGGGAGTCGACTCGAAGTACCTCCGTGGATACCCGTTTCAAGCATCGCATATTTCACTGCCGTCCCACAATCTTCCCTTCAGAGAAACATGCAAGTTTAATCTTGCAGTTTGCAGATTCAGTCATCTTGTTGATTTTGATCTTGTAGTTTATCGTGTGCAAACAGAGGTAGATCATGACAGTCAAGTATTTTGGATGGATGAATGGTTTGTTTAGCATTTTTTGCATAATCAGATGAAAGTTAAGTGAAATGGATGCTGATAAAACTATGAGTAGAATGTACTAGTGCTCTTCTGATATGCTTGAAAACTTGTGTGTTTGCTCTTCTCATAATACTTGCATGGTTGTCTCAATCAGACTGCCTTGAGAAAGGAAAAGATGAGTGAACTTTGAGTTGAGTGGTGATTTGGAGAAGAAGATGGTTTCCTAATTGCCTTACAAAGATGGCATTTGTGAGGTATGATATTATTGTTCAGTATTAGTACATGAGTCATTAAAGTTTACCATATATTTTGATGGATTAAACAATTTTGAGCTTGTTCAGAAGGTTGCTCGAACGGGCAGGGCGGCTCCGATACAGAAGTTTTGACTCGAAGTACCTCTTTGGATACTCGTTTCGAGCATGATTATGGTCTTCCTCGGGTTTTCAGAAACGCAGATTTCATTGTCTTCTTCGATTTATCCTTGAATAAGAAGAAGAAAGTTGTTTGATCATGTAGTTTTGCATATTCCTTCATTGTGTTGATTTTGAGTTTCTAGTTTATTGTATTGAGTTTGTCGAGCTTGATCACTGTCAAATTTTGATATTGTTGATCCCATTCACTATCAAATTTTGGGATTGTTGCATGTGGAGGAAAACTTGTGTTGTCAACTTTTCTAAGTATAATGCATGTTGTTTTCAGTTAGTCCTAGTTACCATTATTTCTTGCATTCTAACATTGTACTCTAATTTAATATCTACAAAATTATTACTGATATTATGAATTTTAAAAAATTATGGAGTATAAAATATTAATGTTTGATTTCTTTAATTTCTCCTTTTTATGAAACTTATGAAATTAATAATATTAGAAATAAAATTTAAAATATTACCATAATCAAAATAATACTCTAAATAATAGTATTAGTAAAAACTAACACAGACGATATTCGTGGACGGTGATCATGAAAAACACTTCTTCAATTCACGATTTAGAGTCTCATTTTGACTTTGTGTGGATTTTAATTGTAAAGAAAAATATGAAAATGATTAATGGAATTTGGATTTATTTTTATATACAATTAATTTTATAATGATATTGATTTAGTTCATTTGTTTTAAAACAATATGAAACTTAAATTTTGGGCATTCTGAATTGGTAAAATATGACATCATTTTGTGGGGGAGTGTTTCCTATTAACATATAACTACAAAAATACACATGAATAAAACGACATCGTTTTCGTGGGATTGAGAAACCCTTCAAATTGATTAAACCCCTCTTTTTCGTCTGGACTGAAAAGAGCAGGAAAAATGGCGCTGTTTCGAGCTCGCGCTGTCTCCTCCTCTCTCCTTCGCTCATGTCTACGCGCTCCTTCTCGTTCTCTCTCTACTGGTAATCCTTTTATATGTGTGTGTTTTGATAATATGCATTCACAGTTTTATTTGCTTTAATAGGTCTCATTGATCGAAATTAGGATTGGCTGATGGAAAATAGAAGAGAAATGTTGAATCTTTGAGCTACGGATTGTAATTGTGATTTCCCCACGAATTTCATCTGAAGATTTATTGACTAATTAATGAGAAAATTTTCAATTTTGAGGTAGTTTGAAAAGGCCATTGTTGGATCTTCTCTTTCGATTCAACTGAAAAAAAAAGCAATTGTTGGTGGTTAGATTTTAAATGTTACTGTGAATTGTTGACATAAAAGGTGCTGGCGAGACGGTGGAATCGAAGGAAGTGCCGTCGTTGAAGTCGATGATGAACCAAATGTTGACGCTCGACATCAGCTCTCAATATGGGAGCTGTATGCCTCTGTCAAATATGCGAATCGGGATGAACATTCACAACATTGAGCTCCGCCCGGGGCAAGGTGGGAAGCTTGTGCGCGCTGCAGGCACATCTGCGAAGATACTCACGGAACCGAATAGATCAGCCAGGTACGGAGTTGATCTCTAATGTACGAGATATGCTTATCTAATGATGGAGAGAATTCGGTATGCCTTCTATGGAAACTGATGAGTTGAGAACTAGAGATTAAGTATGGTTGAATTGATAAAGATTAATGGTATTCAGTATTGTGGTTCACTATTTCGACTTTGTATGCAAGGTTTCTTGTCTAGAGATCGTTAAGTGTGTATAATGTTGTCCTGTTTTAAGATATCATTTCGTAAATTGTGGTAAGCAGTAGCATTTAGTACCCCTAGATTTAGCTTTATCTAGTATAGTGTCTCTGACCTTGAGTAACACAGTAATGAACGTCAATTGTGGTCCCTAAGCTTTAAAATCTCTATGTTCTTTGTTTTAGCTGTTTAGGTAGGCCACATGGAATATCCGTTTATTATACTAAAAACCTTACTATGCTAACTCTCGCCTTCTCTTGCCAGCATCCTCATACATTCTACTTTCCCGTGAACATTAATTACCGTTTACATAGGGTTATTATATGATCGGCATTAAAACAGAAATTTATTGCATATTTTCTCAATTCTCTACACTGTTGAGAAGGGAAAGAGTGGAAACCTAAGAGTAACTGCTTGATGGGTTTCACGTGGTGCGTGATTTCTGATTTCTGAAGGGCTCTTGCGAATGGCTTTCTATATATTACTCCATCAACATACCTTGTTGGAAAACTTTTCTATGTTATATCACAATAAAGTTTTGGTTTTGAACTACGCATCTCCAGAATTTAGAAACGTTTGAAACAGGAGCGTCTTTTGTGAATTTTAATTTTGGAGCTCTGAAATTCGATGGATACATTGGTTGTGAGCAATCATTTTTGAGGCTTGACCTACAGTGATCAAATGAGTTATACCAGATTCCTACTTCAGCTTGAATCTCGAAGCCTAGGCTTGATATAGAGGACTATTTCTCAGTCTCGTCTCCCTGTTGGAACGTCAAAAACATGGGACGGTTTCTTGCATGATAATTGGAGGTTTCTCGATTCTTTGTTTTGCTTTAGGCTTGTATTGGCAGCATTTACTGTGATTGTTTTATGCTGTATCTTTATAAGAGAGGGTATGAATTTGATTGGCCAATGTTTTGCTTACTCTGCTTCAGTGGTCACTGCTTGTCGGTTATTTCTTACGACGCCTGATATTTTCGTTAGTTTACAGTCAGCTGTTTCGATGTTTTTTACAGGTACTGTGAAATAAGACTGCCGTCTGGAGAGAAGAGACTGATAGACAAGAGATGCCGGGCAACGATAGGGGTCGTGTCGAACCCTGAGCACGGGGCAAAGAAGCTGAGAAAGGCAGGTCAGTCCCGGTGGCTGGGGATCAGGCCCACAGTGAGAGGTGTGGCGATGAACCCAGTCGACCATCCCCACGGTGGTGGTGAAGGAAAGAGCAAGAGTAGCGGAAAACACGGTCAAGTCTCGCGTACGCCGTGGGGAAAGCCTACCAAGTCTGGATACAAAACTGCCCGCACTAAGAAGAGAAAGATTTAAGAGTGATAGTCTTCACAATAAGAGGCCTGTTTTCTTCCATTTTCACTCATTTTGTTTTGTGGATTTGTAGTGATGTCCTTCCTCTTTTATTTCAACTGAACCAATTGGAGAAAAATACTCTCTCCGTTCCATAAAAGATGTCACATTTTTTCCTTTCCGTTTTTGGAAGAAGTTAATTCTCATTACACAAACCATAACATATTTGAAAACATAGCAAAACACATAGCAACACTCACTACAAGCACCTACTCACGAGCAACTACAACGACCTGCTTCCCGACATTGCGGCCGGAGAAAAGGCCTACGAGAGCACTGGGTGCACTCTCGAGGCCCTCGGCCACGTCTTCAACATAAGTGATTTTGTCTTCCTTGATAAGAGGTAGAACCATCTCAAGAAACTTGGGGTACAAATGGTAGTAGTCGAAAACAAGAAATCCTTCCATACGAATCCGTTTCGATATTAGGTTAAACAAGTTGTGCACGCCTTCTGGCTCCTCGAGCTCATACTGAGAGATCAAACCACACACTGCTATGCGCCCATGAAGTCTCATGTTGTTCAACACTGCTTCTAGAAGCTTCCCTCCCACGTTCTCGAAGTAGATATCGATGCCATCGGGAAAATACCTAATTAGAAACAAGAAAACAAGATTGATCTAGCAAGTATTTTGAGGTTTACACAATCAAAATAAAGATTGAACTCAACTAATGAAATATTAACAAATCTCCAAAAATTTAAACTCAACTTAAGAAAAAACCAACCTCTTCAAAGCTGCATTATAGTCTTGCTCTTCTTTGTAATTAAATGCCTCATCAAACCCAAATTTGTTCTTTAATAGATCAACCTTCATCAATATTGCAAAACAAATTAAGACACTAATTTTATACTACTAGTAGCTATTTTGTTAAAAATAGTAGTAGTAATTAATAACACTAATATAATCCTCAATGATGTAACCTTTTCTTTGCTCCCTGCACTTCCAACAACATAACATCCGGTCAGCTTGGCGAACTGACCGACAAGCTGCCCGACTGCCCCGGAGGCAGCCGAGATGAAAACAGTCTCCCCCTTTTTGGGAGCGCAAAGCTCGAAAAATCCAGCATACGCTGTCATGCCCGCCATACCTGTACCGCCATCAAATCGATGCAGAATGGTCGGGTTTTGAATAGGGGTGAGTATTCAGTTTTCGGATAAAATTTTTTCCTTATCGAAAGCAATTTGAAAGTTCCTATTTTTAATCGGAAGTGAACCGAAAAACTAGAAATATCCAAAAATAAATATGATAGGATTTTCAGAATTTCGGTTTTTTAAAAAAAAACTATGTCAAACCAAAAATCTAAATTTTGAAGGAAAAGAAAATTTGATTTGACTCGAATATTTGAAAATTAATTCTAAAACGAATTTAATATTTCGATTTGATTCGTTTCGGTCATTCATATTTTGACTATTCGCCTCTTAGTTACTAGGTTCTCGTTACCACCAACTAAGTCATTCGAGAGAGCTAAAGAGACATACCGAGAAGTCCAGTATAGTAGGAGAGAGGCACATCGGTGTCATTAATTTTGAACACACCGGTGAGATCCTTAATGAGAGTGTACTCCTCCCAACCGACGATCCCCCAAATCAGGTCACCCTTCTTGTAATCGGTGTGTGAAGAATTCAACACTTTCGACACTCCATATCCAGAAATAGGCTGCCATCAACAATAAATTAAAAGATAATCAAAAGTCAATGTACAATGTTGCATATTAAACATGATTTACAAGACCAGTACATTAAGATGATAGAGCTCATTTGGTCTATAAATTTCATATTCGCGCCGTGGAGAACTAACGGTATGATGTTAGTAACAATCAAGATTGAAAAGATAATCAAAATTTAGTGGTACAATGTTACATAAACAGGATCCAAATGACTAGTCTTATCATTGGTTTAAAAATTGCACATGGGCCAACTACCTCGTTTATCACGACCGACCAAATTCCAAGGCCACCAGTCTAGCAAACGTGTTAGTATAAACTAAACAAGACCAATTTTACATAAAAACTCATCCCATAAAGACCAGTCTATCACGAGAGGTAACTAATTCGATCCGCATATCCAAAATTTGTTAACTTACACAATCGATACGGGACACCGGACCTAGTTACATTCACCACATCATCCAATAATAGTAAAATCATAGATCCTATATAAACACTTAAATAACTAATTAAATATACTAATTAAATAACATATGACTAACCATAAGTTAAAAAATAAGAAGGAAACCGATCCACTTACATAGCCAAGTTTGAAAGGGCCAGCAAAATAGCCTTCAATATTTTTCATGCGACCAATCAAGTAAGGGTCACACGACAAGTAGAGATTCTTGACCAAAACGGCGCCGTTTGGGATCTCCGAGGAGATGGTGGATTCCTTCAAAGACATGTTGGATTCTCTAAGAGATCCCTTCACGTAGTTGCTTAGTACAATCTGCTTATTCCTCATTTCCTCTCCCATTTCTGCAATGTGTGTTGTGTGTGTGTTTTTTTTCTCTTCTTTCTTGAATTATCTCAGTGTGTGCTGTGTGTGTGGTGAAGAATGAGTGGTGTGTGTGTATTGTGTGATTCCTAACTTTATTGGTCGTTTTTCTTGTGTTAGATTTTTATGGAGCAAATAAATGTGCATGTTTATATTCACATTAAAGCACTGCCATAAATTAATTACAGAATTAAAGTAGCACTCTTAATCTCAATCTATCAAAGAAAAAGTGAAAAAGTTAAAACTCCCTCCGTTAGGATAATTTGGTCACTATTGATCTTTGATACGGGATTTTAAGAATTGTAATGAAAAGTGGGTTGAAAAAGTTAGTGGAATGTGGGTCCTACATTTATATATTAGTTTTATAATAAAATGTGAGTAGGAATGAGTTAGTGGAATATGAGTTCCACTACCAAAAATGGTAAAAGTGAAATGAGACAAATTATGTGGGACGGACCAAAATAGAAAAACTGGGAATCAATTATATGGAATGGAGAAAGTATTAGATAGTACTCCCTCCGTTCCATAGTAATGGAGGCGTTTCTTTTCGGCACGAAGATTAAGAAAAATTGTGTTAGGTGAGTTAAGTAAAGGGAGAATAAAGTGGAAAATGGAAAAGGTAGAGAGATGAAGAGAGAAAAAAGTAAAATAGAGTAAAGTATGTGCAAAATATATGTTGACTTTTACTAAAAAAGAAGATGACTCTATTACTATGAAACGTATCAAAATGACAAAATGATATTACTATGGAAGGGGGAGTAGGATTTAGTTCCATAGACATTAATTTGATACAAAATCTATAGACTATAGGTGCTTTAATAATATTTATGATAATTATGAAAGAATCATCTACGAATATTTAGTTATTATGTTTCCACATCTACCTACTTGCCGACATTAATTATTATAGTACTCCTACCATCTTAAAAATAGTCAAATTTTTTACAATTGAAATGAATCATTCCTTTAATAACAATATATCAACTAGTAGTATTTTACTTGAAATTATTTCTTACATGATTTTCTCCAATATTTTTTTGATATGATAATTATTTAAATTATTAAGAAAAAACATTTAATTTAGAAATTCATGTAATTTAAATACTCCTTTTAAATTTAATACTTTCATATTTGATGTTGAAAAATTAGTGTTATAATGCCATAATAACAAAAATTTGTGCAATAGTTTGAAAGTCATTAAAATTGCAACACACATTGTGTTAATTTTGATGATTAACCTTGTTTTAAGTCCTTTCTGTATCTACTCACAACAATGCATCAAATTCATAGTAATTACAATTCTCTCACAATGAAAAGAGACAATATATCAAATTCACAACTATAATTCTCTCAAAATGAGAAGAAATGATGCATCAAATTCATAGTAATTACAATTCTCTCACAATGAAAAGAGACAATATATCAAATTCACAACTATAATTCTCTCAAAATGAGAAGAAATGATACATCAAATTCACAACTATAACTCTCTCACAATGAAAACAGACAACACATCAAATTCTTAACTATAATGCACTCTGAGAAATAATGCAGACAAACATAGACTTACTCACGAGCAACAACCACCACCTGCTTCCCGACGTTGCGACCGGAGAATAGGCCGACGAGAGCCCCAGGCGCGCTTTCAATGCCTTCAGCTATGTCTTCAACGCATGTGATTTTCCCTTCCTTGATTAGAGGCACAACCATCTCCAGGAACTTCGGGTAGAGATGGTAGTGGTCGGAAACGATAAATCCTTCCATACGGATCCGTTTTGTTATTAGGTTAGACAAGTTGTGGACGCATTCGGGCTTCTCAAGGCTGTATTGGGAGATCATCCCACAAACAGCAATGCGACCATGGAGTCTCATGTTGTTTAGCACCGCTTCGAGCATCTTCCCTCCCACGTTCTCAAAGTAGATGTCGATGCCATCGGGGAAGTACCTAATTAACAACAACACAAATTTGTTATGATTTATTATGAACTAATGAATTTATATAAGGACAGATTGCCAGAAAAAACATACAATTTGGTCAAATTCTAATATGCCTCCTAACCTTATAAATTAACCGAAAAAACCATACAATTTGGTCAAATTCCATACTTCATGGTTTTTTGGCTGATTTTCAAAGTTGTGAGACGAATGAGAATTTTACCAAACTTTATGATTGCCGGATATACACACATACATCACACACAGATGATTTTTATGACAATTTGTGTGGGATACAAAAAAGATTCTTTTCTTATATAAGAACCTAAATATGTGTATGTGTGTTAAATTACTATCCTTCAAAGTTAAATGAATATACACATTTTTATAACAATGATAGAATATAGGGAGGAAAAATTCACCTCTTCAAAGCTGCATTATAGTCTTGCTCTTCTTTGTAGTTAAATGCTTCATCAAACCCGAATTTGTTCTTCAAGAGATCGACCTTCATCAAAGCAACAGCCGACATTAAGTGCTAACGAACCAGCTTGTTCATCACATGTGAAACATAAACTTGCTTCCGAAGAAAATTAACACAAATAGACAACCAATCAAGCTGACAATCTAATACGATGGGCCATGTAATCCCGACCTTTTCTTTGCTCCCTGCACTCCCAACAACGTAACACCCTGCAGTCTTGGCAAACTGACCAACGATCTGACCAACAGCTCCGGATGCAGCAGAGACATACACAGTTTCCCCCTTTTTGGGAGAGCACAACTCGAATAAACCAACATAAGCTGTCATGCCAGTCATGCCTAAAGTGAAAACACGAAACACATTGATTCAGCGTGTGTATAGATAAAATCGAAGATAGTGAATATCATATTTCATATCCTTAGCCTCACGTCCATACATCTCCTATCGTTGAAGTTCAGAAATTAGCAAGATACACACAATTATTCATGGCTAACACAAATCCAACATTTCCCCCTCCTTATTCAAACAGTATGAAGTTCATCAACAGCTCGTTTTCGTTAACAGTTTAACCGCATACACAGATAAATACTTCTGCAGAATCATAAACAGCTAGTTCTACCTCAGACAAATAGCACTGGGAAGCAGGAATCAAGCGTGAAATTTAAAGTCGATAATCAAAAGGGGCTCGAGAAACTCACCAAGAATCCCTGTATAGTAAGAGAGAGGCAAATCTTTATCATGAACCTTAAACAATAGGCTTGGATCTTTAATAAGGCTATACTCCTCCCAGCCAGTAAACCCCCAAACTAGCTCGCCCGTCTTGAAATTCGGATGAGTCGAATCCAGCACTTTCGACACTCCATATCCATTAATAGGCTGCCACCAGAAAAGGGGCAAACTTCAACTAATCTCAGAAACACCAAAGAGATGTGATCAACATTTAATCAATGGAAAGATTCAATTTTTACTTCTTTCCCCAAAATCTCAAGATGAGATGTCACATTCCAGTGAGATAATTTACACAATATTTCATCAAAAGTCAATCTTTTTTCAATAAAATAATTAAATTAAGGGCCCTAATTCAAATCAACAAATTCTATTCACCCTTCACACAAAATCCCCCAAAAAACCAACAAAATGAGTGCCCTAAAAAACAAAACAATTTCTAATCAAGCAATCAGAAACACAATTAATTTCAACAAGAAACTAAAAACCCATAAAGATTTAGCAAAAAAAACTAAACTTACAGAGTCTGGTGTGAAGGAAGCAGTGTAGTGGCCCTCGAGCTTCTTCATGCGGCTAAGCATGTAGGGATCGCAGGATAAGTAGAGATTCTTCACCAAAACGGCGCCGTCGCAGCCGCTGGGAATTTTGAGCTGAATTTTGGAAGTTCTAAGCGACATATCGGATTCTTTCACAGAAGATTTGACATAGTTGTTGAGTATCACTTGCTTGTTGCTAATTTCCTCTCCCATTTTGCTCTGCTTCAGTGCGTGTGTGTGTGTGTTTTTTCTTCTTGAAAGTATGAAATTTTATACTGGTAATTATTTTATTTAGAAATGGAAATGATATCTCGAAAATGACAAGGAAAAAGCATTGATTGTGGAAATAAATTAGGAAAGTGAGTGAGGATTGTGACATATTGTAGTGATATTACTATTATCCTACTTTTATTTTTCCATGATCAATTTCAATTCACAAGGTCCCATAACTTTGTAATATAACTTTGTAATAGTACTAACTGTTTTAGCTTCTTAATCAGATAAATCAATGCCAGATAATTCATTCTTAGTGAGTTAGTATAATGATAATCATATATTTTTACTCGTTCTGTATGCGGTAATGGAGGTGTTTTTTTTTTGGCACACGATTTAAGAAAAATTGTATTAACTGATTAAGTAAAGGAATAATAAAGTAGGAAATAAAAAGATAGAAAGATAGAAATAAAGTTATTTCAAATGTGACTCCAATAATTTGGAAGTCAATAAAATTGCAATAATTGTTTGTGATGATTAACCTCATTTAAGTCCTTCATGTATCAATTAATCACAATCACAATACATCAAATTCATGATTATAATTCTCTCTCAATGAAAAGAGAGGTAGTTAATCTTATTTCCGATGATTCACTCTGAAAAAAACAGACCTACTCACGAGCAACGACCACCACCTGCTTCCCGACGTTGCGACCGGAGAATAGGCCAACGAGAGCCCCAGGCGCGCTTTCAATGCCTTCGGCTATGTCTTCGACGTATGTGATCTTCTCTTCCTTGATTAGAGGCACAACCATCTCCAAGAACTTCGGGTAGAGATGGTAGTGGTCGGTAACGATAAATCCTTCCATACGGATCCGTTTTGTTATTAGGTTGAACAAGTTGTGGACGCCTTCGGGCTGCTCAAGGCTGTATTGCGAGATCATCCCACAAACAGCAACGCGACCGTGGAGTCTCATGTTGCTTAGCACCGCTTCGAGCATCTTCCCTCCCACGTTCTCAAAGTAGATGTCGATGCCATCGGGGAAGTACCTAATGAACAACACCACAAATTTGTGAGTATTATCTATATACCGACAAATTGCCAGAAAAACTATTAAATTTGGTCAAATTCTGATCCGTCCACCAATTTTTTCAAAAATTAACCAAAAAATCATAAGTTTGGATTTGTTATTCACAAACGTGGGATAATTGCGAACAGATCCATACTTCGTGGTTTTTTCAGCTGATTTACCAAAGTTCGCGGTTTTTTGGCATTTATGAAAATTTGTGTTGGATACAAAAAGGATTCTTTTCTTATATAAGAACCTAAATATGTGTATTGTGTGTTAAATTACTAACTATTATTCAAAGTTAAATAAGTTATACACATTTTTATAGCAATGATAGAACCTAGGGAGGCAAAAGGTCACCTCTTCAAAGCTGCATTGTAGTCTTGCTCTTCTTTGTAGTTGAATGCTTCGTCAAACCCGAATTTGTTCTTCAAGAGATCGACCTTCATCAAAGCAACAGCCGACATTAAGTGCTAACGAACCAGCTTGTTCATCACATGTGAAACATAAACTTGTCACGGAAGAAAAATAGCACATAAATCGACAACCAATCTAGCCAACAATCTAATAAGTTTTCGATAAGCCATTAGATTCTGACCTTTTCTTTGCTCCCTGCACTCCCAACAACGTAACACCCTGCGGTCTTTGCAAACTGACCAACGAGCTGACCAACAGCTCCGGATGCAGCAGAGACATACACAGTTTCCCCCTTTTTGGGAGAGCAAAACTCAAAAAAACCAACATAAGCTGTCATGCCAGGCATGCCTAAAACGAAAACACGAAAAACATTGATTTTCAGTCTCACGTTCGTACATCTCCCATCGTTGTTTTCCAGAAATTATCAAGATACACGCCACAAATCCAACATTTCCCAATCTATTCCCCTCCTAATTCAAGCATATATAGTTCATCAACAGCTTGTTTTCGGTTAACAGTTTAACTGCATACACAACTAGATAAATAACTTATGCAGAATCACAAACAACTAGTTCTACCTCAGACAAATAGCACTAGGAAGTAGGGATCAAGCGTGACATTTAAAGTCGATAATCACAAGGGGCTCGAGAAACTCACCAAGAATCCCTATATAGTAGGAGAGGGGCAAATCTTTATCTTGAACTTTAAACAATAGGCTTGAATCTTTAATAAGGCTATACTCCTCCCAGCCAGTAATCCCCCAAACCAGCTCGCCCGTCTTGAAATTCGGATGAGACGAATCCAGTACTTTCGACACTCCATATCCAGAAATAGGCTGTCACCAGAAAAAGGTCAAACTTCAACTGATCTCAGAAACACTAAAAAGACGCAACCAACATTTTATCAATGGAAAGATACAGTTTTTATTTCTTCCCCAAAAATCTCAAACTATTCATCAAACAAGAACCTCTGCAGAAACACCAAAAAGACATAACCAACATTTTATCAATAGAAAGATACAATTTTTATTTCTTCCCCAAAAATCTTAAACTATTCATCAAACAAGAACCTCTGCAGAAACACCAAAAAGACATAACCAACATGTTATCAATTGAAAGATACAATTTTTATTTATTTCCCCAAAATCTCAAACTCAAAACTATTCATCAAACAAGAACCTCTGTAGATGAAATATTATACTATTCCAACAAATATTCCTTTACACAATATTTTATTATCAGTCAATCTTTTTTTACTAAAATGAAAAAATAAAGGGCCCCAATTCAAATCAAGTACATTTAACAACTTCTATTCCAACAGGATTCCAATCGGCCCACTTTTTCACCCTTCACACAAAATCTCCAAAGGAATCTTTCAAAACCCAACAAAATTACAAAATGAAGTGAACTAACACAATAATTTAATCCAGCTCATTCTTGGAAATTCAGAAACACAATTAATTTCAACAAGAAATCAATCACCAATAAAAATTTCACTAAAAAAAAAACAAAACTTACAGAATCTGGTGTGAATGAAGCAACATAGTGGCCCTCGAGCTTCTTCATGCGGCTAAGCATGTAAGGATCGCAGGATAAGTAGAGATTCTTCACCAAAACGGCGCCGTCGCAACCGCTGGGAATTTTGAGCTGAATTTTGGAAGTTCTAATCGACATATCGGATTCTTTCACAGAATCTTTGACATAGTTGTTGAGTATCACTTGCTTGTTGCTAATTTCCTCACCCATTTTCCAATTGTTTTTCTGCCTGAATGTTTTGTTTAGGTTATGGCTGAGAAATTTTATAGGTAACGGAAATTTTATTTGAAAATGGAATAGATATAAAGGAAAATGTAGAATGATTAGTAGTGGAGTATTGATTTAATCAAGAGAAATAGATTAATATCCAAATTAATCTAGGAACATTCGTTTTTTCGAAAATGCCAAAATATGGCACAATATTTGAATTTTTATTTATTTTGAATAAAGTTTCAATTTTGTTTCTTATATTTATTTAAAAAAATATTTTGGTTGTTGGGCAGAGTTAATCATATTTTAAAATTCAAAATTAGCGGAGTATCATATACTCTCACCGTCCCATAAAAATATATGCACTTTTCATTTTTACTCGTCTCACAAAAATATGTGCATTCTATTTTTAGAAAGTTGTATCAATTTAATAATGTAGGTCTCACTATCCACTAACACTACTTTAACTATCATTCTCCTCCTCTTTCTTACTTTACCAATTTTTTCTTAATCCTCATGCGCTCCCAAATGCATATATTTTTTTGGAACAGAAGAAGTATAAACAAAACATATTTTTCTTATACATTAATAACCAATAAAGTGTGTTAGCTTCTAATTCTAGACAATATTCTTAATTCATATTTAACTTATTAATCAAGTTAATATTTATTTACCTCATTAATTAAGTCAAAATGAAATTAATTAACTGCTAATTTTAGCAAAATTATCATAATATGTACCAAGACATATTGTCTATAACAAGATCTAAGAATGAACAACGAGAGGGGCCGACCGACCCCACCACCGGCCCGCGAATACAGCCAGAATCAAGATTCGGAGCATTGCAGATGGAAAGGGGTAGTTGGGCTTGATGAGCATAAATACAAAACCAAAGTATTAGGCTCATAGCCCATTAATCTATCTTCATATTGTATAGGGGCACGAGCACGACATTTCTTCCTTACAATTATCTCATTTTCCTAGCTAAGTAAATTATGAAACTTCCGTTATAAATTGTCTTTTAATTAAATTAACTTATCAAGTCATATAAATCAGAAGATAGATTATAATCTTTCAACTTTAAGTCGAATGATAATATTGTTAGTTTTTTAAATATTAGTAATTGATTCCGACATAATTTTAGAATCTTTCTTGTTTCTTAATGTTGGATAGTTAATATGACTTAAATGTTGAGGTTTTTTTAAGTAACACTTTGTTACACACTAAAATTTATATATTTACTAGTATAGTTTATTTAACGATATGTTAGATGTGCACTATTCGGCATTGACTATTTTTAATAAATTTGATTTATATTAAATTCAACCCTACTTAGTGTTTTCTTTTGTTTCTTGAACTTTGTTTATAGTGTGCCATCCCTTTTTTTATATACTAAATGAAAGATATGGATTAAAATCCCACTAGTCACGAATAAATATATTATTTTCATAGGGTTTAATTTTACGGTGAATTATTTAAGTTTAAACGTTCAAAATATTATTCTCGATTCTCACATAAAATGTGATTTTTACATTAATCCACGACCACAGGTAAAGTGATGTAATTATGTTATGACTATGTAAAAAAAACACTAGAACATTTAGTGCCTTAATACCTTCATAAATAACTTTAATATAACGTTTAGTTTCTTAATAGCCTCCAATAAATAAAGTATAAATTCTCAATTGATGCTTGATTAACGCATATATACATATAATACTATACTATATAAATATAAGTTGTTCTATCAAAGTGCTATTGTCACACACATTCTTTAACAGGACATATCTTTTATAGGCATGACGAAAACACTAGCTATGATGCTAACAACATTGCTTATGGTGAGCACTTTTCTCCCATCGCTAGCCGAAAATATTGGCAACCCTGCTCTTGGTAAAGGCGGAATTCCGGGATCGAAAGATGCCGCGATGACCCACCCTCCAGAGTTGAAAGTGACAATGGGAACGAAGATGTTGACGAGCAAAACTTGTTCCATGACAAAGACCTACTAGACCTAGCGCCGTATGGAGCTCCAGTCGAGGCTCCGGTCGAGGCTCCATACTAAAACAATCAATATTCTGATATTGAGAAGCCAAATTATGTCTAACCTAAGCTAAATTTTTAGTTTCTATTTTACTAAGAAAAATTAGACCAACCATGTGATGATTTGTTTTGGTCTAATTTTAGCATCTCTTGGTTAAGAATTTCTATTTAATTTCATCTAATAAAATTGGTCGTATTTGGTGTATGCCTACTTGCAGATTACTTTATTAATATGTTTATGTATATTAGGATAAATTTGGGAACCTTCTTGATAAAGATTATACTATATTATATGTATGTATCTCAAATGCAAAATACATATAATTAAAATATAATTACAAAATAAAGAAAATTCCCACTCATTATACCATAGAGAAAAGAACAAAAAAATATAGGAGTATAAATATACCATAAAACAGTGAAGAAAAAAAAGTTGGGATTCAAACCTTAGATGCCTTGAAAGACAAGTTGATTTAAACTAGCATGCTAGTGAAGTCTTTTATGTACTATTTTAAAATATTTTTAATAATAATAATTAATTTTGTTTGGAATGAGAAATTGAGTTGTAGGCATTTTGAATGAACTAATAAAATAGCCCATTTTCCAAGCCCACAGTCCTGCATTGGCGGCCCGTTTCAACTTTCAACTACGTCTTTTTAGAAAGAAATGGAAAATCTTTTGATAATTTCATTACAAATTAAATAAAAACATTATAATTCCAACATCCACACACTAAAATAATATTTCTATTGTATTATTCATTGACCATACCATTTTTTCCATTTTCACTTAATACTTACAATTCATCACTAAAATTTTCACTGCATTTAACACTATCCCTTTTAGTTATATTTTTGGTTAATTGCTCTATTTCATATAGTATTCGCCTTACTTTATAAACAACGTAAATACCCAATATTAAGGAGTTCCTTTCCCTTAACTCATAGTTCCAAAATTTACTAACAAAGTTACATACATATTTAATGAACAAAATGTTGTTGCTTAAACATCATATTTTTTAGCTACAAGGAGAAGTGGATTTTTCTTATGCATCGTGATACCGGGCCGAGCAACGGTATCAATATCTTCTGCCCGAATTCCTTCGGGCAACTGCCAGTCAAAGGAATACAATAAATTCGCAACCGTTAGCTCCACATTGGAAAGTCCCATAAGCATTCCTGGGCAGATTCTTCGCCCTGACCCAAATGGAATGAGCCCGAAGTCTTTTCCTTTGACATCAATGTTACTATTCAAGAATCTTTCGGGCATGAACTCATCTGGATCCTTCCAATACTCGGGATCTCTTGCAAGCGCCCACGCGTTCACATAGACCACTGTTCCGGGTTGAATTTGATATCCCTCGAGAGTGCATTTCTCGATGGTTTGTCTAGGTACAAGCAGTGGAGCTGGAGGGTACAACCTAAATGTCTCGTTGATGACTGCTTTTAGATATGGAAGATTGGGGATATCGTCTTCATCTACTTTGCCTTTGTTGCCCACCAAATTTCGAATCTCGGCTTGTACCTTGCGCATCACTTTAGGTACCTTGATCAAGGCTGTCATGGTCCAAACAGTTGATGCTGCACTTGTATCCGTTGCGGCAATAAATATGTCCTAAAAAGAGCAAAAAAATTGTGGTTAGCTATCTGAAAACCACTCTATTAAATATTGCTTAGTAGTTGGTGACAGTTTTCCAAATAAATAAATTGAGGACTACAGATACTATATCCATGTGATAAATGGAAAACTATTATTGAGTTAATATAGTATTGAGTAAACCCCTTTAGAGTTAGTCAATTTAAATCAAGTTTATTAATCATAATAAAATTAGGTCTATTGATGGCCTAGATTTAGTTTTAACTACTTTAACTATTGTTTTTGTTTACTTTTACTCCTATTTTCTTCTAAGCAAGCCAATTAACTATTCTTACCAACTAAAGTCCAATCTAGTCATGTATAGACAAAAAAAAAACACGCACACATATTTATGCAATACAATATCTATAAACCATGTGGCTATAATAAAGATAGTTAAGAGATAAGGCAATATCTTTATTACCATCACTAGATATATACACACCCAAAAATATTAGGTACACTTTCACCCCTTAGGTATATCAAGAATTATTCTGGAAAATGAGATATCCACCTAAATTTCTCATAATATTATTATTCAATGTAGCTCCTAACCTAAAGTAATTTATAGGGAAGCTGTAGTTTCAAACCCAAAACATTGGCATAGCTATATGTATGAAGCATGTTTCCAAGAACAATACTTAATCCATAATGTCCAAAATTTTAGTTTTCCAAGAACTTAAACATGGTGCGTTAGTTTCCAAGTCAATAAACTAATGACATATTTGTAAATACGATGTAAACTAATAGTATTATATATTTAAGAATATAAAATGTATGGATATACTAAAGCATGTCTGGTAGGGGACGTAGGGTAAATAACTCGTCTAGGGATGGAATTCTATGAATAAAAATATCATTTTTATTCATAGATTTCATTCTTATATGAGTTATCTACTTTACCAAACATGATCAGCATATAATACAAATTTCGTGTATACTAATGATGTCATACCGTTAACAAGGCTTTAATGCGATTCCAGTCAAGATCAATGGAGCTCAATTTCTCCTCTTTAAGCTTGATCAATACATCCAAAATATCCTCATTCTCCACCTTCTCCCTCCTCGGATCGAGATGCTCGTCGATGAGCTCCTGATAGAACGAATCCAGGCCGTAGAAAACCTTATCGAGCCGATCAATGGCCCCGGTCACCCTATCCACCCACCCAAGCGCGGGAAAATAATCCGACACGTAAAACTCCATCAGCGCCGCCTGAGCATCATTGAGAAGCTTCTCGAACCTTCTAAACTCGGGCCCGTCCTCCTCATACCTCTTCCCAAAAGCAATCTTGCAAATCAAACTGCTCCCAAGAGCCATGGCGACGTGGCTCAAGTCCACAGGCCGTGGCTCTGGAGATTCAGATAATCTCTGAATCTTCGCCACCATGCGAGAGACTTCCATCTCTCGCACGGGGCGAAAGGACTGGTTCTTTTTCACGCTGAGCAAATGGACGGCAGAGATCTTCCTCATCTCGCGCCAGTCGTCGTTGTAGGGGGAGAACACCATGTCCGTACAGTTGTAGCTCAGCCTCTTTTGCCCTAGGAATTTCGAGCGGTTGCAAAAGGACAAATCTTGTGTTTTCATCACTTCTTGGGCTAGTTTTGGGGAGGAGATGATGAGCATGGACACGTGGCCTATTCTCATTCGCATGACGGGGCCGTATTTTTTGGAGAGTTTCCAAAAATAGAAAGGGAGGTCAGAGGCGGCTCCGATTTCGAGGAGGTTTCCGGTGAAGGGTAGGCCGGGAGGGCCGGGAGGTACACGAACGACGCCGTTTTTGGTTGAGATTTTGGATTTGTGGAGAAGGTATATTACTAGTAAGGGGACTAGTATTGATAGTATGAGTATCATTTTGATATTGGTGGTATTATGTTTTTGGTTTTGGTGTTATTTATAGGCTTGAAAGGATATGGATGTATGTGGATGTGGTTTGCATTTGATCCTTTTTGGAAATTTGATTTTGACTTGTGTTGGTTGTTCAATGAGGACTAGAATCTCTATATTATTTGATATATATTCCCTCGTCCAGCCGTCCCACAAGAATATGCATTTTTTCTTTTTTTAGACCGTTCTATAAAAATATGTATTTTCTAATTTTGGAATGTTTTTTTTTCTGTTGAGGTGAGACCCATTTTCCATTAACAATACTTTAATTACTTTTTTCTCCCTACCTCTTTCTTACTTTACCAATTTTACATTAAAATTCATGCCGAACCCAAAGTGCATATTCTTTGGGGACGGAGGGAATAGTTTGAAAACCAATTAATACATATGGACTATACTAAAATCTTTAACTTTATTTATTTATTTTATTTCTGTTTATGGAAAAAAGTAGTGAGATTCTAATCTTCGACATTACTTTTTATAAATAAAATACTTCTTTGTCCATCATTAATTTATGAGATTAGCAGGAGTTTAGAAATGTGAATAAATATAATTGAAAAAATTAACATAATGTAAATCAAAATTTTATAAATTAGTTCTATTAATATGTAAGGGAAATGTGTCATAAAATATAAAACTTACTTCTCTCATACTAGCGACTGTGAAATATGATTTGTAATAACAGACATTCTAAAGAACAAAATTAGATATGGCGAATTAATATTCTTGTGAATAAATTTCCATTTCAAGAACATGTAAAGAAGAACTATTTTGATAAGATAAGGTTGTGTATATGATCATTTGATTGGTGGGAGATATATTATTACCTAATTCAGTGTAGGACCATTGCATGTTGTCAATGACAATATTGATACCGCAGACTTAGGGATATTAATTTTTTTTTACATATCTTATAAAATTGCATCAAGTTTGTACGTGTGTACTCCTCTAATGTCTATAGTCTATAATGATAGTATTCAACGTAATTTATTATTTATGTAACAATTCAGTCAATGTCTGATTCCTAAAGAAAACACTAGTAGCCTATAAATGCATGTGGCTAATTAATTATCATATTTTTAATTATAGTAACAACGCCTTCTTTAATTTGTTGCATTTTAATTGAAAATTATATAATATTTTTAAACAAAATCAGATTTAATTTATAGTATTTAATAATTGCATGGACCATAGTATTTTGTTTGGATATCTTCGTTACTTATTTTATTGCAGTCCAAGATACCGTATTATATTTATTCCATTTGGTATTATTTGACTGGCTTATTTGTCGGCATAGTAAATACAAAAATAAAAATGTGGTACACAATATAGTATATTAGATTTAACATGGAAGTACAACTGAAATTGACATTTTTGCCCTTACAGATTTAAACGAATTGTGAAATTGACAATTCTTGTAATAGCGCAAAGTGCATTATCAGTACACAATTTTGAGGCAAGAAAATAATTAAATTTGATAAATTTCTGGTTAATCCTATAACTTTAAAAATAAATAGATTTTATTTTAATTTGACAATTTTTTCAATTATCTCATAAAAATTCCAACTTTTTATATGACTTTATTTTTTTTAATCTATGGTCTGTTCATGGACGTCAATTTTTCTACCAGAATGGCCAAGATACTTAGTTATACGTCAAAAGAAATTGCTAAAGATGTGTAGGATGGCAGATTTTTGCTATGGTACAATTCAGAAAATTATCAAAATCAATATCAACTATTTTTAAAATTATAAAATTGACTAAAGTTAATGATTTTTCTTAGAGTTTAACCATAATTCAAAGTGTTCGATTAAATCATGGAAGGGTTCTCAAGTAATTTTACACCTAAAAGTTTGTTTCTATGTTTTAATTAATCCTCGTGCAATTTGACTAAAATAGGGCAAAATATTAGTGCTAGAGTTGATTTGGTGAATTGAAATTATAGGCTTAGAGGAATCATTTTTAATTTGCCAACATATATAAGTGAATAATTTCGAATGCAAGTGGCTCTCAATTTGGGTGGAATTTGTATACCCTAGTCGTAAAATTCCAAATATTAATAAAATTTTTGGAATTTCTCAGCAACTTTTTTGATTGCGTGAAGAACTTGAATTTGATTACATTTTTGTATCTGCGGTCAACTAATTAGCTTAATAGTAAATATTGTGAAACATGCTACAAATCACTATATATCTATTGTATTATTGTGGATACTTTTACAAAAATCATCATGCCTATTTTGAAACAAAACATACACACGCACACACACAATCTATCTCAAGTTTAATTATTTTCTTATTTTCACACTTTAGCCTTGTTATTTAATGTGAAAATTAAATACATGAAATATATAAAGTATTTTGATGTTTCGAAGAAACCAAGATTAATGGTGCTGGGTGTGCCAGCGGTCAAAGACAATTTTTGCCCTCCTGTTATATTGGATTTTATGCAAGTATATTCATTTGTCAAATTCGAAGTCGACAAAGGCTAATGAATGAAAACAAAATTAATATATGCAATAATATCGCCAACTAATGCAATTATAATTTATATATACAAGCATATATTTATATATAGCAGTACTATTATGTACATAATGAAGATTAATGTGTAACAATATGATAACAAATTAACAAAATTATGATGCAAAAATCGACGAATACAAAGAAAATATTGATGATAAAATTCTTAACTTTTCTATGGAAAAAATAAAAACATAAACCAAGAAATATAAGTTGATTAAAATTCGTATGAATTGCAGTAAGAAAATAAGATTAAAAAGAAGAATCACATTAGATATCGAAACCATATAAAAGTAGCGAAATTATAGTTTTCATATATCATAATAAAAAAATATGGAACATTGCATACATATTCTCAAGCTTTTAATTTAATAATTGAATATTATTGATCACATGTGTTATTTATATTTGTTAGATCATTGAATTCAATGATTTGATAAGTAATATTCATATTTATTTTGATAATAAAAGGAGTTAATACTATATGTAAATAGGAGAGAGTATATACTCCATATAATAATAAATGACGTTTTCTTAAAAATAATTATTAAATTAAAAGAGAAATCAATAATAATTCATCATTTATACCGTGAAGACTAAAAACATTTTACTTCATTGTCATAGTAGTATCATTTATGAAGTCGTATTATCATTTATGAAAACCAGCTGGATGTCTGAAAAACATAGACAAACCTATATACTTAGGATGGAACAAGTCTATATTACAATCTACACACTCTAATAACGTGCACGTGAAAATATTGCAGTATGCCACTTATATAAATGTAAGAAAGTATAGTTAATACCCAACAACCTTGCCTTAATTAAGGTCCTTAATACACAGTACCAATTTCGTTGAGAAATCTTAATATGAAGAATATAATATCAATTTGAGAAGCTTTCACAAGAATAATCACTAATTCAGATTAATTAATTTTATTTTGCTTTACCTCTAATTAAGAGAACTAAGTAAAAATTTTATAAGAAACAATATAATCCAAAGTAAGCTTAAAACAAATTTTGCTATATATAAAGCATGCACAAATAATAATTCCTTAAAAAATTGTACCATTTTCTATGTTACAAAACAATAACAAATATCACAAAGACATAAAAAAGACACAAACCATAAACAATTACAAACGACATCGCATCAATTTCCTTTCAAATCATCGAAAGAATTCATAGAAGAGTGCCTCAAATCGCACCATCTCCTCCGCCGGCAACGCCACCATCACGGCAACCCCGTCGTCGATCGCGTCACGGAAGACCCAACATATATCCTTCCTATGGTTCACAACAGGGCAGCAATAAATTGGCTTCCCCCACGGGTACTCGACTTCATCAAACCCTAACCCTATCCACGACGCTATAAGATAATCCCCGTGGGGAAGCCCACGGTGCACCTCAAGCCAATCAAAAGCCGATTTGGCATATTCTTCGGTCATATCATCTAGCCTATTCGAGATGAGCTCCACTAATCGTGAAAAAGGCCCTTTTTCAAGATCCTCGAATGTCGTTGAAATCCCTATTGGCAACACTCCATTGCCACTATATGAAGATGGCAGATTCGGGATTACCCTTGACCTTAAGTTGATAGAAGTCAAAATAGTTGACTTTTCTTCCTTTTCATGCCCTATGTCACCCGAGAAGGCATGGCACCGCCACATAAGCGCCGCTGCGACCTTAAAGGTGCTAATTTTTGCATTTTGATTAGTTGTGTTTTTCGCATGGACTTTCATGTTATATATGTTAGTAGGGCTCAATTTGAAAATACGAAAATTTAATTTTTCTCGTTCACAATCGTACACAGGTGGGCCAGAGCATTCTCCGGTTGGGTGATTAAGAGCTAGGTATTCGTGGTGGGGGAACACCACTTTAGGTGGAGATCTGGCGGCGAGGAGGCGGCGATCGTTGCAAGGGACAACGGCCAACGGGCCGTCGTCGAAAGCCTGAGAGGCTAGGTTTTCCATGAATGCCTTGGCGCCCATGCCATCGAGTAGGATGTGATTAGTAGACATGCCTATTGCAAATCCACCACACTTGAATGATGTGATCTATACATATACACCAAAAGAATACATAATTAATTAACATAATTAATTAGGTGATACTATTAAAACATACTCATTTTTCAAAAAAATAAAAAATTAAATCAAAACATACTCACTAAAGATTAAATACTTGTCGTGCACACATTGTTATATGTAAATTATTATTGATATAAAAAATGTAGGTCGGTAAGGTGGAACACAGGGATATAAAAAATACTACATGTGATAAATGATATGACATCCATTATTTATTCTTCTGTATATTAATTTGGTTTCCATACATGATTCATGTGAGTCTGTGACAACATGTCCTTCTAGATTGGATCCCTAGCTTTATATTTTTAAAAGTTAAAATATATAATAATACTATGCATATATGTTCAACTTTGGTCTTCAATTAAGGCTAATTTCAACACAAATAAACATAAAACAACTCAATTTCACTAAATAAAATACACATACTCACACTAAGAAAACCTATATTACTAACGAATACTTAATCTCTCGATATATACTGACAGACTGTGGGTAAAACCTCCTAGTCTCCACCGAACTTTCCAGCAGATAATCACGCATTTATTCTATGCAACGGCGCTCATGAGATGTAACATGAAAATGCAACAATACCATCACAACTTAATTAAAATACGAGATTTAACATGAAAATAGTATCGACACATAGAACAAATTAAAACACACACATACCTGAAAAACACACAGAGGCTGATCAACATCATGACCCAAATTCTCCAACTTTTCAACAGCAAGTTGCCTATATCCCAAGTTCGGATGGACCAAAAAATCCCCCATCTCCTCTAGTGAAAATTCAGAAGAAGCGACGACGAATCCGACCCCGGCCCCATTGCAGTCTACCTCCAGCCTGCCCGTTTCGAGGTTCAGTTCTATCCTTCCCGCCATAAAATCGTAAGGAACCAGCACTTTTTGAAGTGCGATTTTGAGCTTTTTAGCAACATTTTCATGTGGGAAATCGGGATTTTTCTTGAAGAAATGGGCAGTTGGGATGTTGTAATTCAGAATCTGGTCAATGTTGGACAAGTAGATTGATTTTCTTGGTGTTTTTTGTGATGGAGAAACTAATGAGGATTCATGGATTTTTATCTTGAGATCTTCATATGTAGGAATTGGTGAGAGGGATGTCATTTTTTTCTGAGCTGTGCTTATTTTGCTTTGACATATAGTCTAGTTTATATATAGTGAGATTAATATTAAAGGATAAGAAAGCGATGAATTTTGAGGTGAAATACGTTTTATTTTAGGGCGATTTACCTGAAAATCATGAATTTTAGTTAAATTTTAGATTTGTTCATAATTATGTCACAACCAAAAAATCAGGCCGTGTACATGTAATAATAATATATTGGTGACGTCCACGCATGATTTCACCAAATCTTTTTGTAGTTGATTGTTGTGTATAAATCCAAATTCCATGGTTTTTATGAATGAGTTTTTATTTTTTTTTTCCAATTTAACCGTTTATTATGTTATTTAATGAAATGACTCGTTTCCTTTATGAACACGTGACAATGTTTAACTTATCAGTGGTGGCGTCCACATATGATTTCTCACCTTCCATAGTCTAGACATGCCCACGGTTCGGAACCGCCGGTTCCGGTTTTGGGAAATGTGAAACCGGAACCGAACCGTGAGACTATTTGACGGTTCCGGTTTCGGTTCGAAAACCGGCGGTTCCGGTTTCCGTTCCGAACCGCCGGTTTTCAGGCGACTTTTTACGGTTTTTCACGGTTCTGAACCGTCGGTTTCCGGCGGTTTTTCGCGGTTCCGGCTTGTTTTCACGGTTTTTCACGGTTCCGGTTTGGAACCGTCCGGAACCGGCGGTTCCGGCATGGTTTCGGTTCGTAAAATTTGGAATCGGAACCAGCCCGCGGTTCAAAATATGGCGGTTCTGGTTTAAGAAAAAAGTCACGGTTCTGGTTCGGAACCGAAAACCTTGGGCATCTCTATTCCATACCAAATACAATTTCAACATTTTTTTTCATCATTGAACATTGCCAAATAAACAAAATAAAATTTCATGCTTTTTTCAATTTATTCTTTATTTTATGATCAATGCTGTCAGATCAGCCATGATTTGTCCTTTTTCAATTATAGAAAATAAAGTAGAACAAGAAACGACAAGTAAGATCAATAATTTGCAGAACAATTTATTAAAGTAACAAAAGTTGTATAGAATAATTGAGCCAATATATATATTTGATATTCATATTGGTAAGACTGCACAGTCAGGGTGCATAATGTAAGATATGTAACGTTGGGTGTTTAAGGCGTTTAGCAGAAATTAATACAACCCAACCACTATTAATATATAATGTGCTAAAGTTATTGTGATTGATTTGCCATTAAACACTATTCAAGAAGTTTTGTCGTTCGATCCTATGCAAATTATTGGCAATAAGTTGATAAGGATTGCTTCAAGAATCTATTATGATATCGTTGAAATAACAATTCTAAAAAAACTAATAACCATACTTGTCATGGAGTTTTCAACAAGATGATGCAAGAAACCTTGCACCTTTTATTTGTTACTCCTTATATAAGTATAATGTTTAACTCTTTTTCACTGATTTTTGGATTTTGAGAATTTGTTGTATATATAGGTAAAATTCAACAAATTACATTATCATAATAATGTCATAATATGGAACTTGCATATTGAATATAGTGGTATCTTATTTCCCTAAATTGTTATTTCACACAACTTGTGTAACGCCAATTTACTGTTTCCGATCTTTTACTATATTCAAATTTTTTAGGGCCTATAAACACCGTGGAAAAATAGGATTTCACCGAACTTATGTAACATTTTCTCATGGTTGTCTAATGCAGTTATAGAATATATGACTTTGAGGGTAAGCAAGTTATTATTTTGATTTTATTTATTTCATAGTTAGAAAGAATTATAATATTTTTCCTTTTACTAAATTAGGTTTTCCTTTCTTGCTTATTTTCCTTTTAGTTATTTTCCTTTCAGTTTTATTTTCCATAAGTTTGGGATTTTCCTTTGCCTATATAAAGACTTCATTGTTGAACTTAAAAAATAGACTTTGAATATTATTTTTACATTGAATTTTCATACTCTGAAGTTTTCAATTCTTTGAGTTCTTTTTACCAGTTTAGTCATTCTCTATACGTTTCTGCATCATTGTCGTTGGTTTCGACATCGATTGTAACATCACAAAACCTTTTATAATTATGAGCAACATGATTTCACACATGCCCATTTATTAACAACAGAATATGCAATACATTAGTTAACAACAAATTAAAATACACACACACACAACCCTAAACCCTAAACATTTTAGGCACAAGTAGAAGGGAGTTTTTCTTACACACTGCAAGTCCCTTTGTTGCATCTGTATCAACATCTTGTGCAAGAGCTCCTTTAGGCAATTCCCAATCAAAACTATACACCAAATTTGCAACCATAAGCTCGGTTGTCAAATATCCCATCGACATGCCAGGGCACATTCTTCGACCTGACCCAAAAGGAATGAGCCCGAAATCTTGCCCTTTATAATCGATTCCACTATTCAAGAATCTCTCAGGAATGAACTCATCTGGATTATCCCAGCACTCAGGATCTCGCATTACAGCGTATGCATTAACATAAACCATTGTTTTCGGCCGGATTTCATAACCATCTAGAATGCTTGTCTCCATTGATTCTCTTGGTATCAGAAGTGGAACTGGTGGGTATAACCTCAAACTCTCATTTACTACAGCTTTTAGATATGGGAGTTTGGGCAAATCATCTTCATCTACTTTACCCTTTTTTCCAACCGAACTTCTGATTTCGTTCTGCAGTTTCTCCATAACTTTGGGTGCTTTGATTAGAGCTGTCATTGTCCAGATAACTGCAGATGGAGTTGTTTCTGCTGAAGCAACGATCATATTCTACAAAAGAAGGAAGATGAATGATATATATTGAAGTGAAAAAGCACCAATTTATGTAAAAAGATTAAATTCTCTAATACTACAATACATTTATTATTGTTATTTTTTATTTTGTTTGCAAACCAAAAGACTATATCCTTTGTTTGCTTACCTGTTTTTTTTATGCTAATTTTCATCTAGTTCTTTCAAACCATCTTCACTAGGGTATACCGTATCGAAATGGCACACTCCCTCCGTCCATCAATAGATTTCCCCTTTCTATTGGCTCGGGTTTTAAAAAATTGTTTGACTTTAAAAACAAATTTGGTAGAAAAAGTTAATGGAATATGGACCCTACTTTTGTATATATTGGTTTTATAATAATATGTGAAGGGAGTAAGTAAGTGGAATATGGAGTCCACTTGCCAAAAATAGTAAAAGTTAACTGAGACAATTATTGGCAGATGGACGAAAAAAAAAAATGAGACATTTGGTGGCTGACGAAGGGAGTGCCATATAACATACCGAATATCTATATTTTTGGTACGATAAGTTCAGCGTATTGGTATTTTGACATTTTTCTCCACCTCTAATTCTATGTATTCACCATTATGCTATAATTATAGTGTAATTTTTTATTGCTGTTACTAGTGACTTTCTCTACACTTAAAAACCAAGCTTACCATTAGAAGGGCTTTGATGTTATCCAAAGTGAGACCACTAGAAGACTCATCATCGATTTTCAGCTTCATCAACTCAGCAAGCATATCTTCTTCTTCCTCCTCCATCTTCTTCGATTCGAGGTGCTCGTCGATGAGCTCTTGATAGAACGCATCCATCTCCTTACACAACACATCAGCTGTCTTCACTCTCCCACTCATCTTATCCACCAAACCAAACGCGGGAAAGTAATCAGACACAAAGAAAGCGGTTGCAAGCGCATCAAATCCCCGAAGAATATGATGGAATACCTTCGTCCCCGACCCTCCCTCCTCGTACCTCTTCCCGAAAGTGATCCGGGTCAGAATATGGATGCCGGTGGACAAGACCACCTCGCTCAAATTCACTTCTTTGGAGGTGGAAGAAGAGATCTCGGTGATCATGCGAGAGATCTCCTCTTCGCGAACATGGCGATAAGATTGAATCTTTTTGTTGCTTAACAGATGAATGTGTGTCATCTTTCGTATCTCCTTCCATCGTTCGTTGTACGGTGTGAATGCAACGTCGGAGCTGTTGTAGGATAGCTTTTGCTGCCCTAGGAAATTAGGTCTACTGCAAAATGTCAAATCTTCCGTTTTCAACACTTGTTTGGCTAATTTGGCTGAGGATATGACTAAGAGAGGTCTAGTGGCTAGCTTCATGTGGATGATGGGGCCGTATTTCTTCGAGAGGTGGTGGAGGTAAATGTGTGGCTCTGCCACCCTGCCGAGCTGGTGGATGTTTCCAATCAGTGGCAAAGGCGGCGGGCCGGGTGGTAGAGTGGTTACTGCCCGAGGTTTGGTTTTGTGGAGGATGTAGAAAATCAAGATTATAGGGAGAGTTATGGATAGTAGTAGTATCATTGTGATGAATGATAGTTTGATGGATGAGTGGTGGTATGGAACTTGTTGTTTTGGTCCTATATTTATAATGTTTTATTTATAAATTAGTGAAAATAGTAGAGAAGAAAGCTATGGCGTGACATAGTATGTTAGTATATTTTAGACAATTGTCCGAAAAGCATGACTTATAGTTAAATTAGTGATTGTTTGCAATTATGTCACAACAAAAAAATCAGGTCGCATACATGTAATATATCATATACAACTTTACCAAAAAAAATTCATCGTGGATTATTACGAACAAATCCGAATTTCATCACGGCTATGTTCTTTTAGTTGCATGCAAACTATAGATCAACCATGATTTGTCCTTTTCAAATATTGAAAATAAAATAGAAGAAGAAAGGACAAATTAATAAGATCAATAATTTCCAGAACAATATAATAATATAACGCTAATTGTATACGTACCTCATAATGATTGAGCCTTTATAAATTTGATATGCATATTGGTAGGACTGTTCAATCAGGATTCATAATATAAGATTTGTAAAGTTGATGGTTATGACGTTTAGCAGAAGAATTGATTATGAAAATAATGCAAACCAACAAATATTACTATATTATTTGCTAAAGAGATTGTGATTGATTTGTCGTTAAAATGAAGTTTTGTTCGTCGACCCTATGCAATCATGGGTTGCGTTAGGATAATAACCAACTTAATGTAATCACTCTGATAATTCATCATTTCAATAATTTAAAATTTCAACACAATGACTTGAATATGTCAATTATGTCTTTATGTTGACATTTAAATATAAATATAAAAATGTCAACACAAAAAGATAGTTGACATACTCATGTCATTATATTAATATGTTTTATATACGGAGTAGTTGACGAGTTATCACAATTATCATATTATATTAGTTATTATTTGATTACACTGAATGCAATTATTGGCTAAATTGATATTGTAATAACAACAATTTTACAAGAATAATTACTATGTGTACATGTGATACAAAAAACTGTACCTCTTTTTCTGATATTAATTTATTTTGTGAGTGTCACTTTTTTGTTTTACAAAAAATGAGAACATAATTATGACACTATTCCTATTTTACATTTTTCTTCTATTTTTTTGGATCGTGAGAATTAGTTGTATATATACATTTAATTAATAAGATTACTATGGTAAAATTTCTACTTTCTTGGTATATGTAATTTGACGAATTTGCAATTTACATCATAATAATGTCAGTGTAAAATGTAACTTGCATCTCAATAGCAAAGTTCAAGGCATTGATTGAATAGTGTTGGTAACTTGGTAATGTTATTTCTCTAAATTGTACATGCAGTTTTTCCATGAAAAATTCCAGTATCTCGGAATGCCTTAAAATTCACACAACGTCAATTTACTGCATCCGATATTTTACCATTTTTCATATTTTTGTATTAAGTCGGTTAGGTTTAGGGTTTAGTTTTAGAGCCTATAAACACAGCGGAAAAACCTTTTCGAGATCCAACTTTTATTTCAAGAATAAATCGAGACTTTGGAAACTAGGGTTAATACGAACTAATGTTACATTTTCTCTTGGTTGGGTCGGCTTTGAGATCGATTATAACATCACAACACTACAACATGATTTCACACATGCCCTTTATTAAAAACAAAATTAGCAATTTATTTGATAAAAACAAAATCCACACACACACACAAACACTAAACCCTAAAATTTTTTAGGCACAAGTAGAAGGGGATTTTTCTTAAACACTGCAAGTCCTTTCGTTGCATCTGTATCCACATCTTGTGCAAGAACTCCTTTAGGCAATTCCCAATCAAAACTATACACCAAATTCGCAACCATAAGCTCGGTTGTCAAGTATCCCATCGACATCCCAGGGCACATTCTTCGACCCGACCCAAAAGGAATGAGCCCGAAATCTTGCCCTTTATAGTCTATTCCACTATTCAAGAATCTCTCAGGAAAGAACTCATCTGGATTTTCCCAGCACTCAGGATCTCGCCCTACAGCATATGCGTTAACATAAACCAATGTTTTCGGCCGGATTTCGTATCCATCTAGAGTGCTTGTCTCAATTGATTCTCTTGGTATAAGAAGTGGAACTGGAGGGTATAACCTCAAACTCTCGTTTATCACAGCTTTTAGGTATGGAAGTTTGGGCAAATCATCTTCATCTACTTTGCCCTTTTTTCCTACCAAACTTCTGATTTCGTTTTGCAGTTTTTCCATAACTTTGGGTGCTTTAATTAGGGCTGTCATTGTCCAGACAACTGCAGCTGGAGTTGTTTCGGCTGAAGCTACGATCATATTCTACAAAACAAATGATAATTAATGATTTAGATTGAAGTGAAGATGCACCGATTTATAAATTGTTGGAAAAATCACAGGTTAGGTCGATTTCTCTGCAACTTAAAAAATAGTCAATTATATCATGACTTTTTTCTCAATTGTCGCATTCATTTAGATTTGGGGGATATTCTATATGACATCGAACCTGAAATCCATGGCTTTTATGAAGCTTTGTGTATCACTCTCAAAAGCAATGGATTTTAGTATTAAAAATATACTTATAACATTAGAAATCCAAATTAGTGGAACAATTGAGATAAATGTTAAAATTATGATATACCACTATTTCTAATAATGACTTTAGTGTAATCTATAACTTTATTATGTTTATATATGCATCAAATTTATACTAAAAAAATACAAAGACTATTACTTCATGTGAGCTATATGTGACATGTCCGAATCAAATATGTCGCTTAAAATGGGAAGGGGGAGTTTAAAATATTTAAATAAATCTTACCATTAGAAGGGCTTTGATGTTTCTCAAAGTGATACCACTCGAAGAAGACTCATCATCACTTTTAAGCTTCATCAACACAGCCACCATATCTTCCACCTCTTTGACCTCCTCCACCCTCCTCGATTCGAGGTGCTCGTCGATGCGCTCGTGATAGAACGAATCCATACCCTTAAATATCGATTCAGCCCTCTTCATTTTTCCACTTATCCAATCCACCAAACCAAACGCGGGAAAGTAATCAGACACAAAGAAGGAGGTCGCTAGCGTGTCGAATCCCTTAAGAAACTCAAGGAACCTCTTCGTATCCGACCATTCCTCCGAGTATAGCCTCTTCCCAAAAGTGATCCCGCATAGAATATGGATGCCGGCCGCCATGACCACCTCGTTCACATTCACTTCTCCCGAGGCTGAAGAAGAGATCCCTGTGATCATGCGGGAGATCTCTTCTTCGCGGACAGGGCGATAAGATTGAACCCTTTTGCTGCTGAAGAGATGAATGTGTACCGTCTTTCTTATCTCCTTCCAATCATCGTTGTAAGGTGTGAACGCGACGTCGGAGCTGTTGTAGGAGAGTTTCTGCTGCCCTAAGTAATTAGGTCTACTACAAAATGCCAAATCTTGGATTTTCAATACTTCTTTGGCTAATTTGGCTGAGGAAATTACTAGGAGGGGTCTAGAGGCTAGTTTCATGTGGATGACGGGGCCGTATTTTTTCGAGAGTTGGTGGAGGTAAATGTGTGGCTCTGCCGCCTTGCCGAGCTGGTGGAAGTTTCCAATCAGCGGTAGAGGCGGCGGGCCTGGTGGTAGAGTGGTTAATGCCCGAGGTTTGGCTTTGTGTAGGATGTAGAAAATCAAGATTATTGGGAGAGTTATGGATAATAGTAGTAACATTGTGATGAATGAGGGTTTAATTTGATGGATAAGTAGTGGGATGAAACTTGTTGCTTTGGTCCTATATTTATAATGTTTTTGTACCTAATAGTAGGGATTGTACATACTAATTTACCAATATATTTTTTAGATTTCAGTTTTGCAAATTACATTTCCAAATTTAGATCTTATAATAGAATAATAAAATACTAGTTTAACTTTTTAAGGTGTGATCAATTGCTAACTTTCTTAAGTTGCTAATTCTGTTAACTCATTAACGCAGTGTATTAAAAATGTCTGCACGATGACATTAAAATGTCAATACATAATTTGTTGACATTTCAATATACTGTGTTGACATTATGTGTTGGCATTTTAATGTCATCGTGTTGGCATCACTGCGTTGATGAGTTAGCAGAGTTAGCAATATAACACACCACTTAATTTTTGTCTCTAAATAATTTTGGTGCGAATAATGAAGAAAAAATTTCAGTTGTCATAATTTACAGAATTGATGGGAGATCGTATGCATGTATTAGTACAATTTGAATTATTTAGAATTATAGATTTGTTGTTATGTTTTTATTAGTATGTATGTATGGAATCACACTTGTGTGGCAAACTATGATGTGACTGCTTAGTTTTATTGTATTTAAAACGCGGTAAATTAAATATATATACTCAAATTCAAATGCGTTGTTTTACGTGAAGTATCATTATTATCATGCAAAATATCCAAGTAGGATTTTGATGTAAGATCTCCAATATGCATGTTGTACATGTTCATATATTATCATTCAATGATAGTGATTTTTGGCTACCTACTTACATTTAATTTATTTATTGTAATTCACCAACCTATATTTAATTTATTTATAATACTAAGAGTTAGTCATTAATTGCAATACAAGTTATGTAATTGCAGCGCGAAGTGACATAGTTGTATAACGTGCAAGACTTCATAGATAGTAATGTCCTACATCTGTTTCATGTGGCATATTTATAAGTATTTTTCATATTTCACGTGTTCTAGACAATCAACTTGGAGCTATTGAAAATTAGAGTATGTGAATGACAGTGTGATATAATTAGCTAGTAAACTTGTTCGGACGTTGTCAGTTTTCGGAAGACATTGTATTAGAAATGAGCCACTCACCCCTTAAAATGCCTTATAAGGGGGAGGGTGATCCACACTGTTATAGGTGAGCTAGGATCGTTACCAAGTCGACGTGAGACAAGATATTAAGAATTTTAACACACCCCTCACGTGTGGGCCGGAATGACATATCGGACTTCCATCACGTGAGTAGGCAAGAGAAGAGATAAATAGATAAATCCATCATTGACTTGGGTCCGCTCTAATACCATATTAGAAGTGGGCCACTCACCCCTTAAAAGACCTTTTAAGGGGTGAGTGACCCATTTCTAATACATACCGTCTGTAAAATTTACGTTAAATATTACGGACGACGTTATCATCGGTTACTAAACATGATTATAGATGATTCTTTGTGAGATTACCAAGAGATTATTGCGTCGGTAAAACCTGCTTTTTTAGGTGTATAGACGGACATGGAGCAAATGAGTAATGCAGTTCCAACACATGGGTGCTGAAAACGTCAGTTGTCTCAGAATGACTTCAAATTTATAGTAGGTTTGTAAATTGGGGTCATTGGTATGCCATGATTTCGGCCACTAGACATCGTTTAAAAGGAAAAATTGTAACTATTGTTTTTCTAGATTTAATTTGATTTTACGTATTTTCAATTTTGTTCCTTTTTAAGCCATATGGTGTTTGGACCAGTTATAAATAATGAATTTCTTTATTTTATAATCAGTTCGCTATTCGAGATACATAAAATTTTCAAGAAACTAAGAATATTTCATTTCTCCATCAGTTTCATAGTATATAACATTTAAAAATTTTGTATTTTTGAGTGATTTGTTGTGAAAAAGTGATAAGCTAAACCTCCTATCGGGCTGATCGACGTCCGTAGATCGGCGATCGATAAATACCTGTCGCGGGCAAGTGCCCATCGAGCACGGCGGTTTTCTCACTTGGAGAACATAATGAACGATAATATTGATATTCTATTGATTGATTTCTCAAATGATTACAATAGCTCCTATTTATAATGCTAATAACTAACTTAATCAACAAGAAAACAAAGATAATATATCTAACTAATAATGCTCGTATCAAAAAGCTCTAACATTACAAAAACATACTGAAATTTATTCTTTTGAAATTCAAAATATATAATTATAACAAAAATAAATTCTGCTTCCACCCCAGCCTCAGACACACTAAACATCTTAATATGCTCACACATCCCCTTTTATTAATATTAGTAAAAACAAAAGACGCACACCACACATATACACACTAAACACCATAACATGTAGGCACAAGTATTAGGGCATTTTTCTTATGCGCAACTAGTCTACCTATTGCATTTGTATCCAAGTCTTGTGCATGAGTTCCTTTAGGCAATTCCCAATCAAAATTATACACCAAATTTGCAACCATAAGCTCAATTGTTATATATCCCAACGACATGCCAGCGCATATTCTTCGGCCTGAACCAAATGGAATGAGCCCAAAGTCTTGGCCTTTCGAGTCAATATCACTATTCAAAAATCTCTCAGGAATGAACTCATTTGGACTTTCCCAGTACTCTGGATCTCTCCCTACTGCATATGCGTTAACATAAACCATTGTTTTCGGCCCGATTTCATAGCCATCTAGAATGCTTGCATCCCTTGTTTCTCTTGGTAAAAGCAAGGGGGCCGGTGGATATAACCTCAAACTCTCATTTATCACTGCTTTTAGATATGGAAGTTTGGGAAGATCATCTTCGTCTACTTTGCCCTTTTGTCCTACTAAACTTCTGATTTCGTGTTGCAATTTCTCCATTACTTTGGGGGCTTTCATTAGAGCTGTCATTGTCCAAATAGTTGCACATGGAGATGCTCCTGAAGCTAGGATCATATCCTAGAAAAAAAAAACAAGCTGAAATATATGGAGGTAAAAATGGTGTGATTTAGATAAAAGATTCTGTAATTTACGATTTGTATATAGGGTTTTGAGATTATGGGGTAAGCACTATATAATTTGTTATGTTTCTACTAGCTATGTGATTAATAGGAATAAATAAATCAAGAATTTTGCCGATCCTGTAACTAGTAACTTTTTTTTTGAATTATAAATAGTCAACTTTTTCTTTAAATCATGAAATAATTTATAGAATCAGACAAGCCTTATAGTTATTATAAACCAATAGCTATGTTAGAAAAGTTTTCTATTTATCAACGGTTATTGGGTGGAAATAATGCAACGTTTATTTAAGGATAATGAAGTTAGCATAGTTCTAATATTTTCCTCAAATTTTTAAAGTGGTCTAAAATATCACAAACTTTATATTCTGCACAAACTATTACTCTCATAATTCATGAATCATGCCATTAATTATAAGAGAATGTATACGACTTTAGGTTATCCTATTATAAGTGTGGTCTGTTCGAAAATGGAAAGTGTCTTACCCCGAAAAAGTGAAATGACCGAATCAAATATGTCGCTTACAATGGGACAGTGGCAGTATAAAATATTTTTAAATAAAGCTTACCATTAGAAGGGCTTTGATGATTTCCCAAGTGATACCACTTGAAGAAGACTCATCATTTTTGAGCTTGATCAACACATCAAGCATATCTTCCACCTCTTCCATCTTCTTCTTCACCCTCCTCGATTCAAGGTGCTCGTCGATGAGCTCTTGATAGAACTCATCCATGCCCTTACACATCACATCCGCTCTCTTCACTCTTCCGCTTATCTTATCCACCAAACCAAACGCGGGAAGGTAATCAGAGACAAAGAAAGAGGTCACAAGCACATCATATTCCTCAAGAATCCGAAGGAATCTCTTCATCTCCGAGCCACCCTCCTCGTACCTCTTCCCAAACACAATCCCACATATCATATGGATGTTGGCTGCCATGGCCACCTCGCTCAAATTCAATTCTTGTCCGAGAGGGGAATAGGTTGAGATGTTCGTGATCATGTGAGCGATCTCTTGCTCTCGTATGGGGCGATAAGATTGCACCCTTTTGTTGCTTAACAGATGAATTCGTGTCATCTTTTTCATCTCCTTAAAATCATCGTTGTACGGTGTGAAGCCCACATCGGAGCTGTTGTAGGATAGTTTTTGCTGCCCTAATAAATTAGGTCTACTGCAAAATGCCAAATCTTGAATTTTAAGTACTTGTTTGGCTAATTTGGCTGAGGAAATTACTAGGAGAGGGATAGAGCCTAGTTTCATGTGCATGATGGGGCCATATTTCTTGGAGAGGTGGTAAAGGTAGATGTGTGGGTCCACCACTGTACCGAGCTGGTGGAGGTTTCCGATCAACGGCAGTTGTGGCGGGCCAGGTGGTAGAGTGGTTAGTGCCCGAGGTTGTTTGATTTTGTGGAGGAGGTAGAAAATTATCAAGATTATTGGGAGAGTTAATGATAATAGAAGTATCATTTTGGTGAATAGGTATGTTAGTGGCATATAATTTCGGTCCTATATATATAGTGCTTTATGTTTTACCTAATACAATAATGTATTATATGAGTTAGTCATTAATTGCACTTCAAGTTATATAATTACAGTGTGCATTGACATATATGTATTACGTGAAAGACTTGATGGATAGTAATTTGTTACATGTGTTTCATGTGATATTTTTTAATGATTCTTCTAGGTTTCTAAAGCAAGCATTTAATAAGAATGATCAAATTGTAGGGATAACAAGAAATCTTAGTTTTTTAAAATCGAAATACATCACCAGTAACCAAAATCGATCCCAAAACAATGAAACTCGCTAGCTATTTATAATTAGTTAGTAAATTCTTAGAACTCAAAAGTGAATACAATGAAAATTATAAAACTAAAAATACATCTAGAAAAATAATAAAAGTATTTTTTTTGCCCTCTAAACAATGTCAACAATATGCTATAACCAAGACTTTGATTCCTTGGTTCGTTTTTCAAGCACCATACGGATTTTAGGTCATTCTAGTATAGATAAGGGTTTCAGCATTTTTGGTGTCAGAACAGAAAAATTGTGAGAAGATCAATTTTGCAATTTTACTAAATTATAAGTACGCTATTTCCTTTTGAAATTCAGAACATGAAAGTGGGGTATGGAAGTAGTATAATTAGTGTAAATAATGTCATGATACTTTGTACTCTTTGTTCATGTTTGATGATGAAATGTAGAATTGTAATTTATCACACTTTATGGTACTCTAAATAATTACTATAAACTCAAAAGTTAACCAATGATCACAATAAACTAGTACCATGTAATGCATGAATCATCAATTTCACTTTGCATCTCCTCTCTTCTTGTAGAAGACATTAGTAATGTGAAACTAAATTTCCTCAAATTAAATTCTCCTTCCGCCCCGGCCACACAAACACACACTAAACATCATAATATGCTCACACATCCCCTTTTATTAATATTAGTGAAAATAAAAGATGCACACACGCACATTCACACTAAACACCATAACATTTAGGCACAAGTATTAGGGCATTTTTCTTATGCACAACTACTCCACTGGTTGGATTTGTATCCAAGTCTTGTGCATGAATTCCTTTAGGCAATTCCCAATCAAAACTATACACCAAATTTGCAACCATAAGCTCAGTTGTCAAATATCCCATCGACATGCCAGGGCATATTCTTCGCCCGAACCAAATGGAATGAGCCCAAAATCTTGGCCTTTCGAGTCAATATTACTATTCAAGAATCTCTCAGGAACAAACTCATCTGGATTTTCCCAGTACTCGGGATCTCTCCCTACTGCATATGCGTTAACATAAACCATTGTTTTCGGCCGATTTGTAGCCATCAAGAATGCTTGCATCCATTGTTTCTCTTGGTAGAAGCAAGGGGCCCGGTGGGTATAACCTCAAACTCTCATTTATCACGGCTTTTAGATATGGAAGTTTGGGAAGATCATCTTCGTCTACTTTGCCCTTTTGTCCTACCAAACTTCGGATTTCGTTTTGCAATTTCTCCATTAGCTTTGGGTGCTTTCATTAGAGCTGTCATTGTCCATATTTATTTAATGATTTAGTCATTTACAACTATTACATAATGTTTTGAAGTTATGGTGTAGGCCCTATTAGTTTCTAGCAATGGGACATGATTTTAAGTTCAGAGTTCGTAACACATTTTCATAATAATTTCTTTTAAAATCATGTAATTTTAGGCTCTCATATTTGAAGTAGCCTATTAAAATATAAATAAAAACATTTTTTTTTAAATTGACGTGCCTAAATTTAATACTATAGTGGGACAAACAAAATTATTAAAATGAACAACTATATACCCCATCCCATTAAAATAAGCTGAATTTTCTTTTTCGCCTGTCCTAATAATAATCCATATCCAATTACAAAATCTTTTTCTTATTCTCACTTACTTTATTATTTATGGGTCCCACCATACACTGCATTATTTCAATTACTTTTTCTTTAGTTATGCATCAAACTCGTCTATCCCCAAATAGCTTATTTCTATTTTACGGAGTGAGTACTGTAATACCACTTTGTAAATTGCACTTAAACAAACTTACCATTAGAAGAGCTTTGATGTTATTCCAAGTGAGACCATTAGAAGAAGACTCATCTTCTTTAAGCTTGATCAACACACCAAGCATATCTTCCTCCTCCTTCATCTCTTTCTTCCTCCTCGATTCGAGATGTTTGTCGATGAGCTCTTGATAGAACTCATCCATTCCCTTACACATCGCATCCGCTCTCTTCACTCTTCCGCTTATCACATCCAACAAACCAAACGCGGGAAAATAATCAGATACAAAGAAGGAGCTCGTGAGCACTCCAAATCCCCTCGTAATTTGAAGGAACCTTTCCGTTTCCGCCCCTTCCTCCTCGTACCTCTTCCCAAACACAATCCCGCACACCATGCGGACGCTAGTGGCCATGGTTGCCTCGCTAAGATTTATTTCTTGTGTGAGAGGGGAGGAGGTTGAATCCGAGATCCTCATGATCATACGAGCAATCTCTTGTTCGCGAATGGGGCGATACAATTGGACTTTTTTGGTGCTTAAGAGATGAATGCGTGTGATCTTCTTCATCTCCCGCCATTCTTTGTTGTAGGGTGTGAAGCCGATGTCGGAGCCGTTGTAGGAGAGTTTTTGCATCCCTAATAATTTTGGTCTGCTGCAAAAGGCTAAATCTTGGATTTTCATTACTTGTTTAGCTAATTCGGGTGAGGAAACTACTATGGCAGGAATGGAGCCAAGTTTCATGTGGATGATGGGGCCGTGTTTTTTGGAGAGGTTGTGGAGGTAGATGTGTGGGTCCGTGGCCTTGGCGAGCTGGTGGAGGTTTCCGATTAACGGGAGAGGCCGTGGGCCGGGTGGTAGAGTGGTTTTTGCCTTAGGTTTGGGTTTGTGGAGGAGATAGAAAATCAAGAGTATTGGGAGGGTTATGGATAAGAGTAGTATCATTGTGATGGATGATTTGATGTGTTGGATTGAATGGTGAAGATTGGTGTTTGATCCTATATTTGTAATGATTTATTTTCAAATGCCAATATACCATGTGTAAAACAATTTATTCAAATATTATATGTACAATATAGTTTAGGGCATCCATATCATAGGTCGGTTACACTATTCAGTATTCACATACTTTTGGGTACTACTTCCTCCATTTCATAGTAATAGAAATATTTCTTTTCGGCACAGAGATTAAGAACAATTGTGTTAGATGAGTTAAGTAAAGGAAGAATAAAATGGAAAATGAAAAAAGGTTGAGAGATGAAGAGAGAAAAAAGTAAAAGAGAGTAAAGTAGATGTGCACAAATGTGTTGACTTTTAATAAAAAAAAAATGATTCTATTATTATGAAAAATATTAAAATGACAAAATGACTCTATTACTTTGGAACGGAGGGAATACTATTTACATGTTTTAATAGTAAGAAGTTGAACATTTATATTGTCCATGTATTTTTCCGACAACTAATGGACTAATTCCCGTCCCGAAGGTCAGGGCACTGTTACTATGTTTAATTTTGTGGCCTACAAATAATACAAAATCACATGGCACGAAATGTGCTACTTGAAAATTTAATAGAGTAAATGTTAATATATCCTTCCAGCTGGCTTTTGGTATTATTCTAACCTAATGTTAAGTTAGGAGTATATAACCTAATATTAGTCCTAACCTAACATTAGGTTAGGAGTATATATCCTTCCAGCTGGCTTAATATTCCCTTTGTCCCACAAAAGATGTCATACTTGTAGGACGATACCGGATTTTAGGAGGTTTTGCTTTGTGTGTTAAATGGAGAGAGAAAATTTAATTTTTATATTCATTTCAGATAGAACTTTTTTCCAAAATGAGAAATGTGACATCTTTTGTGGGACAAACTAAAAAGGAAAGTGTGACATCTTTTGTGGGACGGAGGGAGTATATCACAAGTAGTATTCCCTCCGTCCCAAAGAAGATTGACACACTTGAGAGATGATATCAGATTTTAGGAGATGTTGTAATTTTGTGTGTTAAGTGGTGAGAAAAAATATAATTTTATAATTGATATGAGAGGAAATTTTTTCGAAAAGAGGAAATGTGACATCTTTTGTTGGACAAACTAAAAAGGAAAGTGTGACATCCACTATGGGACGGAGGTAGTAATACTTTAATCAGACTTTAAGAAGTCAAATAACATGAACATGAATGCATGATCATTTTATTCTTTCTCTTATTTTATTAGAAAAAAAATTCCTTGACCATTAATTAAATCAGGAGATTACATAAATTTCTAATTGAATTAATCGGGTCGGGAACTGTTTATTTCGCCTACATCTTTAATTTATTCTGTCCATGACTTTAATTTGTGAGGCAGCCCAACGAGTAATTAATTCGATCTGGGCCAAAGCTAATTAATTTACATATTTAACATGAATTATTGAAGTCCACTAATTCTCTTGGCCCAAGTACTAAATCTTCACATACTACCATGACCATTAAGCCTAGCCCATCATCTCCCAATTAAATTAGTCTTAAGGTCCACCTACAAATTTAAATCCTTTGACCCAACAAAGGCCCAGAAAAGATATCTCTTTTTTGTATTTCCAAATTCTATAAGTCGAAGCATGTTCATTTATTTTTGTATTAAAAGTAGTGGCCTTGAAATGTATACAGGTTCTAAATCGAGATGTGGACTTCATAAATAAATTAAAATGAAATTACAAAAATAAAAAAATATCCAAAAATAATAAAATAAAGATTTCGCCCTTCTATACGTATCTCAAGCCCAATGTGACTTTCAAGTCATTCCAAGACTGGACGATAAATGCATTTTCGATGTCGATCGGTGGAATTACAACACACACTATGCATCTTTATATACATGCTCACACAAGCCCTTTAATTAACTAGTAAAACAGAAGATGCATATACAAATTAGGGCACAAGTATTAAATACACACATATACACACACTAAACCCCATATCTCTTAGGCACAAGTATTAGGGCATTTTTCTTATGCACTGCAAGTCCACTAGTTGGATTTGTATCCAAATCTTGAGCATGAATTCCTCTTGGCAATTCCCAATCAAAACTATACACCAAATTTGCCACCATAAGCTCAGTTGCCAAAAATCCCATCGACACCCCCGAGCACATTCTCCTGCCCGACCCAAACGGAACGAGCCCAAAATCCTGCCCTTTCGAGTCGATTTCACTATTCAAGAATCTCTCAGGAACAAACTCATCTGGATTTTCCCAGTACTGTGGATCTCTCCCTATAGCATATACATTGACAAAAACCCTCGTTTTCGGCTTGATTTTGTAGCCATCAAGAAGGCATGCTTCCATTGTCTCTCTTGGCACAAGCAAAGGGCCCGGTGGATATAACCTCATGCTCTCATTTACTATGGCTTTTAGATATGGGAGTTTGGGAAGATCGTCTTCGTCTACTTTGCCCTTTTCTCCTACCAAACTTCGGATTTCGTTTTGCAATTTCTTCATAGCTTTGGGTGCTTTCATTAGGGCTGTCATTGTCCAGATTGTTACCGCTGGAGTTGTTTCTGTTGCAGCGACAATCATATTCTGCAAAAAGATAGAATATGTATTTAATCAATTACAATTATTAGGCCCTATTTGTTTCTAGCTATGTGACTAAATGGGACATGGTTTTAAGTTCAGAATTCGTAACACATTTTCATTATAATTCCTTTTAAAATCATGTACTCTAATAACTCGTAGATTCTAATCAACTGAATTATTTACACTATAGTAGCTAGGTGGAATTAACTCAACGATTATCTTAATATATAAACTATTACTCCATCCTACCTAACTAAGTAGGTGAAAATTACTCAACGTTTACGATCAAATTTCTCTTTTATCACTACTTGCTAAACAAATCACTATCTTTTTCTTTCTACTTTAATTCACTAAACAATTTCATCTTAAATCCTATAAAATTCATGAAATTGAAGGGAGTACTTCATCTGTCCCATTATAACTGGTGCATGATTTTTAGGCTCACATATTTTAAGTAGCATATTAAAATATATATAAAAACATTTTCTTAAAAAATTTATGTGCCTTAATCTAATATCATGGTTTTAGTGGGACAAACAATCTTATTTAAACGAGCAAATATATAAAGTTGGTGCATGATTTTTAGGCTCACATATTTGAAGTAGCCTATAAAAATATAAATAAAATTTAAAAAAAAAAAAAAAAATTTACGTGCCTAAATCTAATATCATGGTTATAGTGGGACAAACAAACTTATTAAAATGAGCAACTACATAGTTTATACGTCACATAAAAATAGGCTGAATTTTCATTTTCCATCCGTCCTATAAAATGGTTTAGATTCATTTATGAGAACTTTTTTCCATCTCATTAGTACTTTATTATTTATAAGCCCCACCATCCACTATATTACTAATTACTTTTCTCCACTACATTACTAATTACTTTTTCTTCTTTTATCTTTACTTACCAATTATGGATTAAAGCCTATCATATCCTCAAATAGCCTATTTCTATTGGACCCTCAAATAACCTATTTCTATGGGACTGAGGGAGTTTAGTAATGCCACTCTGTAAACTACATTTAAAACAAACTTACCATTAGAAGCCCTTTGATGTTATTCCAAGTGAGACCACTAGAAGAAGACTCGTCTTCTTTAAGCTTGATCAACACATCAAGCATATCTTCGACATCCTTCATCTCCTTCTTCCTCCTCGATTCGAGATGCTCGTTGATGAGCTCTTGATAGAACTCATCCATGCCCTTACACATCGCATCCGCTCTCTTCACTCTTCCGCTTATCACATCAACCAAACCAAACGCGGGAAAGTAATCAGACACAAAGAATGAGCTCGTGAGCACGCTAAACCCCCTCGTTATCTGAAGGAACCGCTTCGTCTCCGCCCCTCCCTCCTCGTAGCTCTTCCCAAACACAATCCTGCACACCATGCGGACGCTAGCAGCCATGGTCACCTCACTAAGATTTATCTCTTGTCTGAGAGGGGAGGAGGTGGAAGCAGAGACCCTCGTGATCATACGAGCGATCTCTTGCTCGCGAATGGGGCGATACGATTGGACCTTTTTGGTGCTTAAGAGATGAATGTGTGTGATCTTCTTCATCTCACGCCATTCTTCGTTGTAGGGAGTGAAGACGATGTCCGAGCTGTTGTAGGAGAGTTTTTGCTGGCCTAGCAATTTTGGTCGGCTACAAAAGGCTAAATCTTGGATTTTCATTACTTGCTTGGCTAATTCGGCTGAGGAAACTACTATGGTAGGAATGGAGCCTAGTTTCATGTGGAGGATGGGGCCATATTTTTTGGAGAGGTGGTGGAGGTAGATGTGTGGGTCCGGGGCCGTGGCGAGCTGGTGGAGGTTTCCGATTAACGGGAGAGGCGGTGGGCCGGGTGGTAGAGTGGTTTTTGCCCGAGGTTTTGTTTTATGGAGGAGATAGAAAATCAATAGTATTGGGAGGGTTATGGATAATAGTAGTATCATTGTGTTGAGTGAGGGTTTGATGGATGATTGGGATGTTGTGATTTGAATTGTGAAGATTGGTGTTTGATCCTATATTTATAATGATTTTAATATACCATGTGTAAAACAATTTATTCTAATATTAAATGTACAATCTAGTTTAGGGCATCCATGTCACTGGTTGGTTACACTATTCATACTATTTACATCCTTTAATAGTTATGAGTGAACATTTATATTATCCATGTATTTTTTTTTACTATCAACAATTCTTTAGTATTTCCTCCGTCCCATTTAAGATGACCATATTTTTTAGTGATACAGGATTTTAGAAAGTGTTGTAGGTGGAATAAAGTGGAGAGAAAAAAAAGTAGTTGAATATTTTAACGAAGAGAGATGCGAAATGAGTTTATTTCCAAAATTAGAAAATTGTCATCTTGACTGAGACAAATAATAAAGGAAATGTGGTCATCTTGAATAAGACAGAGGGAGTATGAAAAAGTTGAGCACATGCTGTTACGATATAAATCACATCCCACATTGCAAACAATGTATATGGATTGCTCTAACTATTAGTATGAGGCCTTTCGAGAAGTGTCCAGAGCAAAATCGTGAGGGTTTTGTCCTAAGAGAACAATATCAGACTGATGTGGTGTTTGTGTGCTCCGCCAAACCCGAACACATACATTATTCACGTGCTTCTGGGCACCGATATCAGACTAATTTGGAATTCGGGTGTCCTACCAAATCCCAACACAAACATTATTCACGTGCTTTTGAGCACAACTCGAACCGTACTAAGTACTAAGACGTTCAGTTGAGCACTAAAAATTAAAATAATATCACGTGGCGGGCTCTGAGACGAGTACTGTGCTCTTACACGCCACAACACGGGCCTAATCCCCATCCCAAAGGCCAGGTCACTGTTACTTTGGCATGCCATGTGCTACATGAAAAATTAAATGAGATAATATAATATATCCTTCCAGCTGGCTCTGTGTATAAATTTGATTTGTCCTAAAGCAATTTAAATGGAGTATATGATTGACTAAGAATATCACGATTCCCACGCTTAATACATCCAATTTTATTTGCAGTTTTGTCAACAGGAATTTCAATATTTTCCGAACCTAGCTAATAGTTTAATACTCTCATAAAATAATATCAAGCCGAACATAGATGTGACCTCTTTTCTTTCAAAGAATATGGACAAAATCACTTTTTATATCGTAGAAAAACAATTGGACAAATTTAAACTCCCATAAGATTGCAATATCAAATATTCTTTTATACTTTAAACGACAATTAATAGTAGTCTCAGTATCACCAAGTAATATTTCCAAAAATAACATTTGATTAGTGATTTATTAATTTGAGGCCAAGCAAAGGCTTTGTATCCACTGTCTTCCGCACGGATCCCCGAAGGTTGATTCCCAGTCGAAACTATAGACTAGATTTGTGACACAAACTAAAAAGAAAATGCGATATCTATTATGCGTAGGGGGTAGTACTGTTGTTTACTATTGCTTTTAGATATGAAAATTAGGGCAAATCATCTTCGTCTACTTTGCCTTGTTTGCGTATCAAACTTCTGATTTCATTTTGCAATTTGTTCATAGTGTTGGTACCAATGAAAAGGCGCTATTCACGTGATTTTGAGAGCCACGAACTTATGTGCTTACAATTTCACCTTCTTATCTAATTTCCCTATTTCTTCTTTTGTAAATACATAGCTTATAGTATATTGATTATATAAAAATACTGAAATTTCAATTGAAACAACGAGAGCTAAGTAATTGAAATAAACTAAAAATTTCATAATTGAAATGTGGAAAACTATATGATAAAACATAAAACAGAAAACTAAATTATATAGGAGAATAGGTGTTTTTTTAAATAAAAATAAAAATAATAAATATAAATAAAAAATATTATTTTTTGAATCATTAAGAATTAAAACAATATCACGTGGGCCTTAATTAGCCAACAAAAAATTAACAGGTTTTAACATTTATTTTCACCAAATTAAATATACCATGACCAGCAAATTCGTACTAATTGCAGCTTCGCATTAATAATAAATATATTAAATATATAGCATTATTTTTTAAACCATAACTCACATGATCGAATAAAATTGACTACTATAAGAAACGGGTCGACTTGCACATGCTAGATCTGGGTCCAATTGGACCTAAAGACAAAATTTTGATACAAATTACATATGCCCGAATCCATTGGGATTCGTTGGATCCAAATTTTGATGAATAAAAATTTGTATCTTAAACCTATAACTTAATAATGGTTAAACCTATAAAATTTGTATCTTAAACGTATAACTTAAATTTGAAAAATACAAAGGAGTGAAACAAAAAATAATTTCTGGGATGTGCAATAAACAAAAAATATAAATAACAAGATTAATTTGATGAGGTAGACCAATATGATCTATCGTTCTGAACCGGAATAACATTACTCGAAACTAAACAACATAACTTTTAGGCACGACACGAAGCATGTTTTTCTTCTTCATGGCGAGTCCAGGCAAAGGTTCCGTATCCACGTCTTCCTCACGGATCCCTGGAGGCAATTCCCAGTCGAAACTATAGACTAGATTCGCAACCGCTAGCTCCACATTCAGAAGTCCCATGCCCATTCCAGGGCACATTCTTCGCCCCGATCCGAACGGAAGAAACTCCAAATCTCTCACTTTGCCATCAATACCACTATTCAAGAACCTCTCAGGCACAAACTCATCAGGATTCTCCCAAGAGTTAGGATCTCTTGCAATTGTAAATGCATTTACAAAAACAGTTGTTTTTGGTTGAATTTGGAATCCATCTAGATTGCATCTCTCTATTGTTTCTCTTGGAATAAGAAGTGGACCAGGAGGGTGCAATCTCATGCTTTCATTTAATACTGCTTTTAGATATGGGAGTTTGGGCAATTCGTCTTCATCTACTTTGCCCTTTTTTCCTATCAAACTTCTTATTTCATTTTGCAATTTTTTCATAGTGTTGGGTGATTTCATTAGAGCTGTCATCGTCCAAACAATTGCGGCTGAACTTGTTTCTGCCCCTCCTACAAATATATCCTACCAGGACATAAAACAAAATTAAGTTTACACTATTTAAATATTGGTTTCCAATATAAGGTTAAGTTTTGAATTTAATGTAGAAAGTTGATGTAATAAAATGAATAACATTAACTAGCAAAAATTTGTGCAAATGACAGCTTGCACATAAACAAATAAACAGCATCTACATATAACAAGATTTTATTTTAAAACCATAGATAACATTGCTACTACTGTAAGAAACGTGTCCACTTGCACATGCCAGGGCCAGGTCAAACGGGATCCGAATTTAAGTATTTTATAGTCTTAATTCAATTTGGATTCAAAGGCATCCTAGATGACATTGTATTGAGCCACCTATATTATTCGACAAGTAAAGCATGAATCAATTTCGCCTGAATAATTATATACAACCAAAGAAGTACTTCCTCTATCCCTTAAATTTTGTCACATTTTTTATTTTATTCAGTCCCACAAAATTTGTTATATTTCACTTTTCACTATTTTTGGTAGTGGATTTCATATTCCACTAACTCATTCCAACTCACATTTTATTATAAAACTAATATATAAAAATAGAACTCACTATCTACTAACTTTCCAACTCACTTTCCATTACATTTGTTAAAATCCATGCCCGATCAAAGTCTGACAAAATTTAAGGATAGAGGAGAGTACATGATTTTTAAGATCAGATTTTATGTTTGTGGAAATATCCGAAAATACAACAAAAGTTCAATGCACTCCTATCAATACTACTCCCTCCGTTTGTTCGTGAAATGTTAACCAGTTTTACCATTTCGGTCTGTCCGCGAAATGTTATCCACTTTGCTTTTTTACCTTTTTGGTAAATGAACCCCACTTTCGACTAACTTATTAGTCTTATTACACTCACATTCTACTGCAAAAATAATATATAAATATGAGACCTACATTCTACTAATTTTTCCACTTACTTTTCTTCACATTTCTTAAAACTCGTGTCAAGTCAAACTTGGACAACATTCCGTGGACGGAGGGAGTATTATATTCTATAAATGCACATATTTAAAAAACATAAACTAAACAAAAAAATAACAAAGAGATCATACCAGTAGCATAGCTTTGATGTGATCCCATCCAAAATCAACAGAATTCATCTTTTGCTCCAATTTGAGATCAATCAACAAATCAAGAATGTCACCTCCTTCCTCCGCCGTCTCCTCCCTTCTCCGGCCAAGATGCTCATCGATCAGCTCCTGATAAAACGTATCCATATCCCGGCACGTCCTCTCTAGCCTCGTCAGCATCGCGGTGAGCCGATCCACCCATCCAAAGGCCGGAAAGTAATTCGAAACATATAGCGCCGCAGCCACGGCCTGCACATCTTCTAGAAGCTCGTAGAACCTTCCAGAACATTCCTTCCCAAACGCAACTCTGCATATCAAATTGCATCCAAAACTCACAACCATTTCATTCAAGTTCACGGCCTCCCGAGCGTGGGAGAAGCTCCAAATCTTCGAGATCATTTTGGAGATCTCGTCTTCCCGGATGGGGCGGTAGGATTGGATGCGCTTCGGGCTTAGGAGGTGAATGGATGTGATCTTTCTCATCTCCTTCCAGTAGTCGTTGTATGGAGAGAAGATGATGTCGGAGTTGTTGTAGGAGAGTTTTTGCTGGCCTAAGGATTTTGGTCTGCCGCAGAAGGATGAATCTTGATTTTTGAGGACTTCTTTGGCTAGTTTTGGGGAGGAGACTACTAGGAGAGGGGTGGGGCCAAGTTTCATGTGAAGGATGGGACCATATGTTTGGGAGAGTTTGTGAAGGTAGAGGTGGAGGTTGGTTGCGGCCGCGAGGTGGTGGAGGTTTCCGATCAGCGGGAGTGGCCGCGGCCCGGGTGGGAGGGGGGATTTTTGTGGTTTTAGGGTTTTGTGGAGGAGGTATGAGATGAGGATTATTGGGAGTAATAGGAGCATCATTTTGAATGAATTGTGGTGTGATGAATGTGGAAGAATTAGGTTGTGATAGATAGTTAGAAAGTTTAGGTGTATGGAGAGAATGAGATTGTGGATGGGGGCTCTATTTAGTGCAGATAGTGATCGATTCCCAGTGACGAAAACTAGCCTATCAATTCTCAGGCCTTGTCAACATCCCGGTTCCATGACATAAAATTAATTTTTCAAAGATTATCAATTTATTTAGAGCGATCATCAGAAACTTGCAAATATATATCTTTCTCAGCGAAAGTAAAGGTACAAACATTCAAAATAAAGTTGTACTACATACTATTTCGCAACTTATTCGATAAAACACATAAGCTCTTCAACTCGACAGATCTGAAACGATCTTACAATTTCAATTTATTTTTATTAATAACCATATCACACTACAAATTCTTTTAAGTAAACTTGTACCCCGGTTTCTCAACTAGAATAAAATTACTCGAAACTAAACAGCATAACTTTTAGGCACGATACAAAGCGCGGTTTTCTTCTTAACGGCGAGTCCAGGCAAAGGCACCATATCCACATCATCCTCACGGATCCCGGGAGGCAATTCCCAGTCGAAACTATAGACTAGATTTGCAACCGCGAGCTCCACATTCAGAAGTCCCATGCCCATTCCAGGGCACATTCTTCGCCCCGATCCAAACGGAATAAACTCAAAATCTTTCCCTTTGCTATCAATACCACTATTCAAGAACCTCTCAGGCACAAACTCATTGGGATTGACCCAATAATCCGGATCTCTTGCAATTGTAAATGCATTCACAAAAACAGTTGTTTTTGGTTGGATTTGAAATCCATCAAGATTGCATTTTTCTATAGTTTCTCTTGGTACAAGCAGTGGACCAGAAGAGTACAATCTCATGCTTTCATTTACTACTGCTTTTAGATATGGGAGTTTGGGCAAATCATCTTCATCTACTTTGCCTTTTTTTCCTATCAAACTTCTGATTTCATTTTGTAACTTGTTCATAATGCTGGGTGATTTCACTAGAGCTGCCATCGTCCAAATAATTGTGGCTGAACCTGTTTCTGCTCCGGCTACAAATATATCCTACAAGGAGATAAAACAAAACTAAGTTGATGTAATAACATTACCTTGATGTAATAAAATGAATATAACATTAACTAGCAGATTTGTACTAGTGACAGCTTGCACATAAACAAATAAACAATATAGATATAACAAGATATTATTTTTAAACCTAACTAACATGAGTAGTATAATTAAATTACTGTTATAATATAAGAATGGGTCCACTTGCACATGCTACGGCCAGGTCAAATGGGACTTACAAATAAGAATTTTGATCTGAATTCAAATATTTTATAGTCCAAGGGATTCGTTGGATCAAAGGGCTTGCCAAAATGACATTTTACTGAGCCATCCAAGTTAGTCGACAAGTCAAGGATGAATCAATTTCGCCAGAGTAATAATAATAAAATAAATCCAAAGTTTATGAATTTTAAGACCAGAATTTATGTTAGAAATCCAAAAATTATATTGGACAAAAGTAAGTTTATGATTTTTAAGGCCAGAATTTATGTTGGAAAAATCTAAAAATTGGACAAAAATTTGTATCACTCCTTTCAATTAACTAAAGAGACATATAGGAATATAATCAAATGGAAACTCTAAATATTATACAAACTCCAAACTATAATCTGGACCGTTAAAAAATATCAACCGATGATAAAATAGTAACAACGAAAAATGTTCAACAGTGATACTGTGTTGACATTTTTTATTGCTACTATTTTATCATCTATTAATATTTTCTAACGATCCAGATCATATTTTGGAGTTTGTACAATATTTAGAGTTTGCATTTTATCAGTTCATATTCTATAATGCCCATATTTTAAAAAAAGATAAACACAACCAAAATTGAGCAATAAGATCATACCAGCAACATAGCTTTGACGTGATCCCATCCAAAATCAACAGAATTTATCTTTTGCTCCAATTTGAGATCAATCAACAAATCAAGAATGTCACCTCCTTCCTCCGCCGTCTCCTCCCTTCTCCGGCCAAGATGCTCATCGATCAGCTCCTGATAAAACGCATCCATATCCCGGCACGTCTCCTCGAGCTTCGTCAGCATCCCGGTGAGCCGGTCAACCCATCCGAAGGCCGGAAAGTAATCCGAAACATAGAATGCAGCCGCCACGGCCTGCACATCTTCTAGAAGCTCGTAGAACCTTCCAGAACATTCCTTCCCGAAGGCAACTCTGCATATCAAATTGCAGCCGAAACTCACAAGCGTCTCGCTCAAGTTCACGGCCTCCCGGTCGTGGGAGAAGCTCCGGATCTTCGAGATCATTTTAGAGATCTCGTCTTCCCGGATGGGGCGGTAGGATTGGACGCGCTTCGGGCTTAGGAGGTGAATGGATGTGATTTTTCTCATCTCTTTCCAGTAGTCGTTGTATGGAGAGAAGATGATGTCGGAGTTGTTGTAGGAGAGTTTTTGTTGGCCTAACGATTTTGGTCTGCTGCAAAAGGATGAATCTTGATTTTTGAGGACTTGTTCGGCTAGTTTAGGGGAGGAGACTACTAGGAGAGGGGTGCGGCCGAGTTTCATGTGGATGATGGGGCCGTATTTTTGGGAGAGTTTGTGGAGGTAGAAGTGGAGGTTCGTGGCGGTGGCGAGTTGGTGGAGGTTTCCGATCAACGGGAGTGGTGGTGGGCCCGGTGGGAGAGGGGATTTTGGTGGTTTTAGGGTTTTGTGGAGGAGGTAAGAGATGAGGATTATTGGGAGGGTTATTGAGAGTAATAGGAGTATCATTGTGTGATGAATGTGGAAGAATTAGGTTGTGATTGATAGTTTAAAAGTGTAGGGTATGGAGAGAATGAGATTGTGGATGGGTACTCTATTTATTTAGTTTTAGTAGGAGTATTAGGATACATAGTTGTGTGGACAAGTGGATCATGATTGTCAACGATAAATTAAAAAAATAATGTCACCTTAAAATGGAAGTGTGTGCAAAATAGAAAAGAATTAGATTCGAGAAACAATACTCATGAACATTGAAAAGGAAATGATGTGCCAAGATCTCGCGACACCTCTCAGAACAAATTAGCCTCGTGTGTAGCTTCGTGTTCGAGACGAGGATCACATCAGGAAATCAACACGAGAAATGGAAGTGAACTTTTAACTCCAAAGGATTTCAAGGTGATGTAGTCGATTTGGTCAGTAAATTTCACATCTATTATCTAACACATACATTTAAGCACGAATATAACGCTAACATAAAAATTATTTATGCAGTTTGATTCTATGTATCTATGTCTAAGGAGATACCAATGAATAAATTTCACTATATATATATGAACATATAATAAAGTATACATAAGGTACCAAATAGTACTAATCATGAATATACATGGGGACTAAAGTACATCAGATTCCATATATATGACATTTCAACCCCCAATCCAATTTTAATTTGATGTATGGTCAACTTCTTTTTGTTGACACAAGTGTGGCTTGACTATACACTCAATCAAACATGTGGCACGCCAATTGGCTTTTTTATATTACTGTCATTTGTCTTCAAATCAATTAAATTATACGATTGATAAAAAAATATACCACGATATCCACGCATAATAAAACAAATCAAATATATGTAATTTTATCGACCAAAATTTGAATAGTTTGCTATATAAAAGGTTTAATAATCATATAAAATATGTAACTTTGTTTTGTAAGATCATCGAGCCCGACTTATGATGTGACCTCTTTATTTTTCAACTAATAGAAACAAATTTTAAAGTACAGTTGTCCACAAGAATACCATGGATATTAATTAGATTAAATCTAATGTTTGGTGAGATGAAATAAGTCCAAATATATTGTACTTTGTAAATCCAATCATTACATTATTCACGAAGTTTCGCATTTCCAAATTTCTTATTGCTTCCGTCTCTTAATATGTGTCCCAATTTGACCGGAACAGGTTTTAAGAAATGAAAAGAAAATTGGTTGAAAAATGTAATTAGTGGGATGAGACCTAGTTTTATATAATTCGTATTATAATAAAATGTACTAAGTAAAATGAGTTAATTAAATATGAGGTTCATTGCCAAAGATAGTAAATATGAAGTAAGATTTTAATGAGTCATGGACTAAAATGAAAAACTGGAACATATAATGGGGGACAGTGAGAGTATCTTTCAATGCTTTCACATTTACAATTTACGTTAAATCAATTTACAAATAAATTAAAAATACTAAAATTGCATTAAAACAATGAAAATTATGTAACTGAAATAAACAAAAAAAAAAAAGATTTAAATAATTCATAATTGAGCTACACGAAAATTTACATAATTAAACCCTAAAAAGAAAATAAATCAAATTGGAGAATGGGAATTCATGGATGAAAAATAAGTACAAAGAATAACAAATAGGAGTAGAATTTGATTTTTATTAATAAAATTATACCCTCCGTCCGCTATTAGGAGTCCCGATTTATCATTTTAGTTTATCCGCCCTTAGTAGACTCGGTTCACTTTTACTATAAATAGTAGGTACGAAGAATCAAAATATAAAAAAATAAAATAATTTTTATGGAACCGATGAATAACATTTACTAGTAAACTTTTACAGCTTGCACATAAATACAAAATATACTATCACATGATATTTTCGAAACCATAACTCATGTGATTATATTAGTACAATAATAAGAAACGGGTCCACATTCACATGCTAGTTCTGATCAATTGGGACCTAATATAAGAACATCTATCCGAATTCAAATATTTTATAGTCAAATAAACTCTGATTCGTTGGACCAAATTTGTGAATAGCCAAATAATAAATTTAGGATTTTGAACTCATAATTTATGATCCTACAGCCTAAATTTTAAAAATGTTTAAAAATTGACCAAAAATGAGTTTTGAGATCATACCAGTAGCAGGGCTTTGATGTTATCCCATCCAAAATCAAAAGAATGAAGCTTTTGCTCCAATTTGAGCTCAATCAACAAATCAAGAATGTCACCGCCTTCCTCCGCCGCCTCCTCCCTTCTCCGGCCATGATGCTCATCGATAAGCTCCTGGTAAAACGAATCCATCCTCTCGCACGTCTTCTCGAGCTTCGTCAGCATCCCGGTGACCCGATCCACCCACCCGAAGGCCGGAAAATAATCCGAAACGTAGAATGCAGCTGCCACGGCCTGCACTTCTTCTAGAAGCTCATCGAACCTTCTAGAACATTCCTTCCCGAAGGCAACTCTGCATATCAAGCTGCTGCCGAGCGCCAACGCCATCTCGTTCAAGTTCACGGCCTCCCGAGCGTGGGAGAAGCTCCAAATCTTCGTGATCATTTTGGAGATCTCGTCCTCCCGGATGGGGCGGTAGGATTGGACGCGCTTCGGGCTTAGGAGGTGAATGGATGTGATCTTTCTCATTTCCTTCCAGTAGTCGTTGTATGGAGAGAAGATGATGTCGGAGTTGTTGTAGGAGAGTTTTTGTTGTCCTAAGGATTTTGGTCTACTGCAAAAGGATGTATCTTGAATTTTGAGGACTTCTTTGGCTAGTTTTGGGGAGGAGACTACTAGGAGAGGGGTGGGGCCGAGTTTCATGTGGATGATGGGGCCGTATTTTTGGGAGAGTTGGTGGAGGTAGAGGTGGAGGTTTGTGGCCATGGCGAGGTGGTGGAGGTTTCCGATGAATGGGAGTGGCCGCGGGCCGGGTGGGAGGGGGGATTTTGGTGGTTTTAGGGTTTTGTGGAGGAGGTATGAGATGATGATTATTGGGAGGGTTATTGATAGTACAAGGAGTATCATTGTGAAATTGGCATGTGATTGATAGTTGGAACTTTGAAGTGTAGGTCTATATAGAGAGAATTATGAAGGGGGTAATATGTGAGTGATAGTTATATTTATTACTCCCTCCGTCCCTTTAATATTAGCATAGTTTGATCGGGTACAAGTTTTAAAATATAATGAAAAATCAGTTGAAAAGATTGATAGGATGAGGGTCCAACTTTTAAAGTATTATTTTATAATAAAATCTGAGTGAGAATAAGTTAGTGAAACGTAGAATCCGCTAAGAAAATGGTAAAAAAATGAAATGTGACAAATTTTGTGGGACGGATGAAAATAGAAAAATGTGACAAAATTTTAGAATTAGAGTAACAGTGCACTTGAGTCGAGTGAATGATGGATTCATAAAACAATACTCGTAGACGAAAAATGGGTTTAGGAAATAATACTAACGGAAAAAAGAAGTGGATTCAGAAAATAATACTCTACTCACAAATAAAAAAGAAGGAAGTGAGTGCAAGGGAAGAAAGTAAACCTTAATTAGAATCCCACATTAGAGGTCATACAAAATTGATGATTGACCAATATAATTCCCACTTCAAATAAAGTAGATAGTCATTATTTTCAGTTGTTGGAAATCTCCAATAAATTAGCAGTACTATAATGAGAAAGCACCATGTCGGTTGTGTGACAGAAAATGCATAGAATATTTAAGGATTTTAATTAATATTACCTTGATATGTGTGCATATAATAGATCTAATAATCAATAACACCGTTTACATGTCGACAAAAATATCAATACTGCCATTAAAATTTACTAACCTTTTTGTAATAAAATAAGGTTAAAAATTGTCAATTATTATAACTTTTAGGTTCTTTGGAATTAAAAATATTACTGCTGTATAAGTCTCTCCAAAATTAAAACTATATATTGCTATTTCATTTTTACTTTTTTTTCCACTAAATTTATTAAGGCGTTTTTTTTCTCTAGTTATTTAAGATTGAAGATCGTAATAAATTAAATTTATTCTATAATTATTATTATTTTTTAAGTATTTTAAGTATTCCACTAAATTTATTCTATAATTTATTAAGGAGTTTTTTTCTCTAATTTATTAAGGCGTTTTTTAAGTATTACTGCTTAATAAATTTATTTTATAATAATAATTATTATTTTTTAAGTATTAATGATAGATCTAGACTAATGCTATATGCTCATATCTGTATTTAAATATTGGCCTAGACATTGGAGCCTTCATTAAGTAATTTGTTGCCCTTGTTGATTAAAATTAAATGGTTACATTTGAATTATTTATTTGGCAAAATTTCGATAGTTTAGAATTTTGGATAAATTAAAATAATTATATGGACTGTATCGAGCTAAGTCACTAGAATATTAAATATATTCAGGGAATAAAAGTTAAATTCATAAGTTGTACTCCGTCTGTCCTCAAAGAATATAACTTTAGTTCGGCACAACACTTAATGAAAACTAGTAAAGTAAGAGAGAACTAGATAGAAAAAAGTAATTAAAGTATTGTTAATGACGAATGAGTCATACCTCATTAGAGTGAAAAATGTTTCTAAAATTAGAAAGTACATATTCTTATAAAACGGACTAAAAAGGAAATAATTCATATTCTTGTGAAACGGAGGAGTACAGATTTTAATTAGTATCATCAACTGAACGTTTTGAATTTCAGTTTACTAAACTTAATTATCAAATTATTCGAAGTTATTTAGAAAAAATATTACTACTTCTTATTAAGTAAATCGGATTTGTATAAGTTATAAGTTGATACTACCTCATTATATAATTTGAATGAAATTGAAATCGTGTACGTAGAACAGTAAAGGGTATGTTATTTTGATGGAATTTGGAGGTGGGCACGACCGAACACTCCGATGACCTAGTCAAGTGAAATTGACGCTTGAGAGTGTCCACGGGCGCTGGCCCTCTTGGGCATCCCAAGCCACCATTTCTTGGGCATGCCCAACAAACTTGGCTCTGTCCATAAAAACTTGGCCACCACAATGGCGGCCCTCCGGGCTACCATTTTTTGTTATATTTTAATATAACAAAATTTAAATTATTTTCTTACATTTTTTTTGTTATATTTTAATATTACTAGACTAAAAATTATATGCCTATAACAATTTTTTAAAAAATGCATACTTTAAAAATGAGTGAATTGAAACCAAATTTTCGTCGTATTATAGATAGGGGAAAATTATACAACGAAAACTTTTTAAAAACTAAAAAAAATGATGCCACCGCCCGCCTACTCGGTGTCGGAATCCGGCACATCTTCTTCACCACCGCCATTGCCGTCGCCACTGCCGTCGCCACCGCCCCCACTGCCGCTTGCGTCTCCCGTCTGCGACCCTTCGCCCCACCCCAACTTCGACCTCGGTTGAAGAATGATGTTGTAGTACATCCTCTTGGTTTCTGGGTTTATTGACTTCTCGTACGAGGAGAGGCTATCCTGAAGTTGATTCATCATCTGCACCTCTAGGGTATGAGCCAACGCCACCCTTGGTGTTGAGGGCACTGCTGTAGCACTCGCAGCAGAGATTTGGGAGGCGGTTCTAGCTTCCCTGATTGTGGCACACTGGCCCTGTGGACGTGGGCGCCGCGTGAGTGTCGAAGGGGGCTCCTCCTCCGAAGCATCATCGTTCAGGTTGAAGGCATGTGAGTTGCTACTATTACTGTAGTTGTCGGCGACGCCGAGTCTTGTACGCTTCGCACCAGGAGCATGCTCTTTGTTGATGATTGACCTGAATTTTGAGCAGTCCCGCAGAACAAGGTATTCAAGCCAGTAGGTGAACTTGGGCCACTTTTTTCAGTATTGAACAACTGATACGACAACGCCCGCACGTCGGCTTCGTTGCGGCCGCTCTCAGCAAGGAGGAATTGGGTATCGTATATGCCACTGAACCTCTTCAAAGCATTAGTGATCCTGCCGAACTTCTTCCGGATCTGGCTATGAAAATAGTAGAGAAGGAAATTTAGGGTTTAGAATTGAGAATGATAAAAAAAATGGAAAGAAATAATATATATAAACAATTTTCGAAAAAAAAAATATTTGAAATTAGGAGGGCCACGGCTCTCGGTCCTCTGCAGTGGTGAGCCGTGCCTCGCGCCCAAGAGCCTCGGCCAGGCCGAGAGCTCGCCTCTCCTCGGTCACCCCTGGGCCACGCCTCCCTTCGGCTCTAGTAGTGCGGGGCCGCGCCTGGGCCGATTCCAGGCCGAGGGCCGCGGCCCTCCCAATGTGGACGCTCTGAGACCACAGGTCAAAGGGCTAGAACATTTGAACTTTACTAAAATAGTAACAAATTCAAATGTTCTACTCCCAGTATGGAGATTGAATTCAACCAAGATTATGTGGGTTTAGATTAAACAAAAATATCGAAGTATTCTAACTGTATAAGCTGCATTTCCTCATACTTATTGTGGACAAATGTCAAGAAGACTTCAACGACGTCGGTTAATTAAGGATATGTATTTTTAAACTTACATTACGAAACTAAAATTGTACTCCCACCATTCCGTAGTAGTAAGGCGTTTCTTTTCGGCACACAATTTATGATATATTATATTAACTAAGATGAGTAAATTAATAATAATGTAGGAAATTTAAAATATAGAGAGATGAAGAGAAATAAAAAATGAGTAATAAAAAATAAATACATTGACTTTTCTAAAGGAAATGATTTTATTAGTATAGAATGTCTCCTCTCAGAACGTAAGGAGTACCCCCTCCTTAAAGTAGAAAATGTACTCCTCCCTCTTCCATCTTCATCCTATCTCTAAGCGAAGTTGAGAACACAACTTTCCATACTGAAATTATGTTTTGAATTCACAACCCGTGGGCTAGCTCAAATAGCCTGCTAAATTTATAGAGTTACGGTTGAAAATTTCTAGTCCGATAAACTATAGTCCGATTAACCTGCATCCGATTAACCCGCAACCCGTTAAGGTCAGACCTAAAACTAAAGGGCTGGCCCGATTTGTTTGACTCCTAATTCAATAATTAAAAAAACAACTTTCAATTTTATATTAAATATAAAAATTATATACTAAATTTTATTAATATAATAATAGATAAAATAAATTGGAAACTTCTAATTCACTAAGAAAAACATTTAAAATTCTAAAATATGCTTTTAAATTTCTTGATGTTTATGTTTCATTTTGCATAAATCTCAAATATTAGTATTTTATCATAATTAAATGTTTTACATTTTAAAAATATAGCTAATTTTCAATATTGTTTATTTGATTGATCACATGTTAAATTTATTGGAGTGCTAGCCCGAAACCCAAGTTTTTAGGGTTAGAGTTGAACTTCTATAACCCGAAAAAATACCACTACCCGATTAGCCTGCATCTGATTGAGCCATAACTAGGGTAGGGCTGGCCCAAAACCCCCTGGGCCGACCCGATTGACCTCCCTACCAGAGACATAGGGCTGGCGAAACCCCCCGGGCCGACCCGATTGACATCCCTACCAGAAACATCTAAGGAAGTCAAAATTCATAAATCTTGTATTTTAATTAAGTTTTATAATAAATAAATTAAATAGAAAATGGAATAATGATAGCCATGAATAGCGAAGGGAAGAGATAAATAAGAGCCAAATAACACAATACAGATTGTGTTATTTGGGATGATTAACCTTATTTAAGTCCTTCCTGTTTCAATTAATAACAGTACATTAATTCCATGATTATATATTTATAAATCATGATTATAACCTTATTTTAGTCTTTCCGATGATTCACTTTGCGAAAAACAGAATTACTCACGAGCAACCACCACAACCTGCTTCCCGACGTTGCGACCGGAGAATAATCCAACGATAGCCCCAGGCATGCTCTCAATGCCTTGGGTTATGTCTTCGACGTATGTGATCTTCTCTTCCTTGATTAGAGGCACAACCATCTCCAGGAACTTGGGGTAGAGATGGTAATGCTCGAAAGTAGCAAATCCTTCCATACGGATCCGTTTTGTCAATAGGTAAAGCAAGTTGTGGACGCCTTCGAGCTGCTCAATGTTGTATTGCGAGATCATCCCACAAACAGCAACACGACCGTGGTGTCTCATGTTGCTTAGCACCGCTTCGAGCATCTTCCCTCCCACGCTCTCAAAGTAGATGTCAATGCCATCGGGGAAGTACCTAATCAACAACCACACAAATTTGTTATTATCTATATAATGATAAATTGCCGGAAAGACTATAAATTTGGTCAAATTCTTGCATAAAAATTACTATATATTTGGATTTGTTATCCACAGACGTGGGATGATTGCGAACTGATCCATACTTGGTGGTTTTTTCAGCTGATTTTTACCAAACTTTGCGATTGCGAATTTTTGTTGGATACTAAAGGATTTTTTCTTATATAAGAACATACTCCCTCCGTCCCACAAAGATTGTCCCATTTTTCTATTTTCGTCCGTCCCACAAAGTTTGTCCCATTTCCTTTTTACCATTTTTGGTAGTGGACCTCATATTCCACTAACTTATTCCTACTCACATTTTATTATAAAACTAATACTTTAAAAGTAGGACTCACATCCCATCAACTTTTTCAACTCACTTTTCATTACATTTCTTAAAACCCGTGCTGGGTCAAAGTGGGACTATCTTTGTGGGACGGAGGGAGTAAATACGTGTATTGTGTGTTAAATTACTAACTATTCTTCAATGTTAAATAAGTATACATATTTTTATAGCAATGATAGAACCTCTTCAACGCTGCATTATAGTCTTGCTCTTCTTTGTAGTTGAATGCTTCGTCAAACCCGAATTTGTTCTTCAAGAGATCGACCTTCATCAATGCAACAGCCGATTTGTTCATCAAATGCGAAACATAAACTTGCCACGGAAGAAAAATAGCACATAAATCGACAACCAATCTAGCCAACAATCTAATAAGTTTTCGATAAGCCATTAGATTCTGACCTTTTCTTTGCTCCCTGCACTCCCAACAACGTAACACCCTGCGCTCTTTGCAAACTGACCAACGAGCTGACCAATAGCTCCGGATGCAGCAGAGACATACACAGTCTCCCCCTTTTTGGGAGAGCACAACTCGAATAAACCAACATAAGCTGTCATGCCAGGCATGCCTAAAACGATAACACAAAACACGTTGATTATCAGTCTCACGTTCGTACATCTCCTATCGTTGTTTCAATAAATTATCAAGATACACGCCACAAATCCAACATTTCCCAATCTATTCCCCTCATAATTCAAGCATATATAGTTCATCAACAGCTTGTTTCTTTAATAGTTTAACTGCATACATAACTAGATAAATAACTTGTGCAGAATCATAAACAACTAGTTCTACCTCAGAACTAGGAAGCAGGAATCACAATGGGCTCGAGAAACTCACCAAGAATCCCTGTATAATAAGAGAGAGGCAAATCTTTATCATGAATCTTAAACAATATGTCCGGATCTTTAATAAGGCTATATTCCTCCGAGCGAGTATGCCCCCAAACTAGGTCGCCCGTCTTGAAATTTGGAAGAGACGAATCCAGTACTTTCGATACTCCAAATACAATAAGAGGCTGTCACCAGAAAAAGGTCAAGAAACACAAAAAAGATGCAACCAACATTGTATCTGATAAGAATATTATTATCCCACATCGGTGATGTGACATAGTCTAGCTTAGTCTCTTGTACTATATATATGTGGCCTATGTTGAGTAATGAAAGATACCGTTTTTATTTTTCTCTCCAAAATCTCAAACTATTCATCAAACAAGAACCTCAAAAAGACATAACCAACATTTTAACTATGGAAAGATACAATTTTTATTTCTTCCCACTATTCATCAAACAAAAACAGTACTCCCTCTATTCCATAGTAATGGAGGCGTTTCTTTCCGGCACGATGATTTAAAAAATTGTGTTCGGTGGGTTAAGTAAATGGAGAATAAAGTGAAAAATGAAAAAGGTAGGGAGATGAATACAGAAATAAGTAAGAAAGAGTAAAGTAGGTGTGGAAAAATGGGTTGACTTTACTAAAAAGGAAAATGTATCTATTACTATGGAACAGAGAGGGAGTGTTACTGTTATATTCCAATGAGATCATCTACACAATATTTTATTATAAGTCAATCTTTTTTTTAATAAAATAAAAAATTAAGGTCCCCAATTTAAATCAAGACGTGTATAACAAATTAATTTCAACGAGAAAAATTTCACTAGAAAAAACTAAACTTACACAATCCAGCTTGTAAGGAGGAATATAGTGCTCCTCCTTTATGCGCAAAAGAATAAAAGGATCGCAGGATAAGTAGAGATTCTTGACCAAAACGGCGCCGTCGCAACCGCTGGGAATTTTGAGCTGAATTTTGGAAGTTCTAAGCAACATATCGGATTCTTTCACCGATGTTTTGACATAGTTGTTGAGTATCACTTGCTTGTTGCTAATTTCCTCACCCATTTTGCCGTTAATTCTGGTTGAATTCTGGTGTTCAGCTTCATTGTTCTAATAGAGCAAAAGTTGCATGGGCCCCACCGGGCCATTTAATAAAAAAACAAAATATTACTCCCTCCGTCCCGCTTTAGCAGTCCCATTGACTTTTCTGCCCTCTTTTTGTAAAAATGATAAAAAATAGTTAAAGTGGAGTAATGGTAAAATAAGAGAGACAATAATGTAGATAAGACTCTTCTTTATATTATTCTCTCTCTTAATTTATCATTTCTCCTCTTTAACTATTTTTATTATTTTTACAAAAAGAGGACAGAAAAGTCAACGGGACAGAGGGAGTAACACTTACATGCATAACCAGCCGCAATTCTTCAACACTGAATACTTGAAAAAAGATCCAATTACGTGGGCCCTACCGGGCCATAAAAAGGAAACTGAACGGGTCTCTGTGTTTTTTTCTTTATGACTATAGGTTATGGCTGCCAAATTTTATTGTATTTGTGGGTAATTAGGTATTAACCACATTACATTAGGTATTGTAGTGAAGTCAAAATGAAATTAATTAACCATTAATTATTAACAAAACTAGTATTTTAATATGGACCAAAACAATATAACCAGATCTAGGAATGAACGGCCCATGAATACCGCGAGAATCAAGCTTCTATTGTTGTGCTTCAAGTCTTCGACCTCGCGATATAGAAAGAATTGCAAATATGCAACATAGGGGAGTGATCAATTGACGTTTTTTGTTGATCGTATTAATATTTTGTGGTAGATGATTTAGGCCTTTAATTTGAATATCTAATGGTTATTATTGAGTTGTAGTTAACAATTAACCATTGAGTTAGCAATATAACACTCCCCATGGAACATATTCATAGTTCCAATACTCTAAATTATATTGAAAGTTTCTACCCATTCCATGTATAATGCATGCACCGTTAATGTATTTTAATGGTTATACTAAAATAATAGTTATAGAATAAATTTTAGGTTTTAATCAATTTGCATGATTATTGTCAAGATCATCTTAAACATAAATACAGAAAATGATCACGTCACCCATTTTTGATTTTAGGTTTTAGATGATTACTATTCTTTTTCTCTTTATTTATATACACGATAAATTTAGACAAATAAAACAAGTAATTATATTTATTAATGTTAAATACTTATAAATTAAATTAATTATATGACTAATTATATAGTGTATTTTTTTTAATATTTTCATTGCACATTAATCGTATGATATTATATACGAGTGCTATGTTAAATTATAAAAATAGTTAAATAATAATAAGATGAGATAGTGATCAATTGCTAACTAATTAGCAATCCAAAATTAAGATCAATTTTTAACCATTAAATTATGAGATCTAGTGCAACATATAATGACAAGTGGATTATATTTTAAATTTAAATAATTATTAAATGAAACTAAAGGGTATTAATGTCAATTCACTCTTATTTAAATTATCCCAAAACTTTAAATACGTAACTCTCTCGATTTAAATTATTTTTGCAAAAAATATATCAAACTAAAGGTAATTTTATAAGGATTCTAACGAGATTTCAATTGCATATATACAGACGATGTTTGGATGATAAAATTTGATGATTTTTATTTCAATTTTCTTGATAAACAGATTTTTTTATCAATAAATACATCAAAAAATCTCAATATAATGCATGTAAAATCTCAATAAAACTATGTTAATATTTTCGTATACTTGTGTTGAAATACTCATGTTATTGTGTTGATATTTGTAATACACTATGTTGATATAAAAAACACGAAATTTATGATATGATAATAGAATGAGGATCTTACCCTTTTGTTGAAATTTTGTCTACTATTTATTGAAATTCGTGAGATTTAATCTTATCCACTTATTTTAAAATCTAAAGGTGGAGATTTGATCTTGATTTTGGATTATGATGCTATAAGCTATATAAGAGGACTATGATCTAAAAACTAATACGAGTACATTTTATCCTTTTCAATATACTATCAAAAAGTTCCATAAACAAAAGTTCCATGAATAACATTTAAATTTAAAATTATAAAAAAGCTAAAACTACTCTAACAAAAGTGATAGTGATCCTCGACTAAAAAATTAATCTTATCAAAGTTAATAGGAGTACTAGTTAATACATGAAATATCTCCATAGTTTCATAATAAAATAAAAAAATTATAATAGTTCTAATACAAAGTATAAAGCTATTATTTTTTATGTTTACGTATAAAATGACTTACAATAATTGTGACGATGATTAAATATTTAAAATAAATAGAATAATGAATATATCTCTTTTCATATATAGTGTATTTATTATACATGGAATATGAAGAAACTTTCCGTGTAATTTAATGTTTCCATTGTTTATATATCTAGTTGGACTTGGAAGCATGACTATATATAATTCCACTTGTCAAGTACTCCCTCCTCAATAGAGACATTTTTCTATTTTGAAAAGTTGGAAGTTAATTGAGTCATTTCTAATTTTGACAAAAAAGTAATTCTCTTTTTTACTTTATTCTCTCTTACTTTTTTCACCATCCATTTAACACAATATTCTTAAACTCCGTTTCGAAAAGAAATGTCTCTATTGATAAAGAACGGAGAGAGTATTTATTAGGGGCATACCAAATAGGATGGACCCTCGGTGTGAATGGACCACTGAAATTTTTTCTCCACCGTGATTATATGTATAAATGCGTTAAACAAGCATCAATTGAGAATTTATACTTTGTTTATTGGAGGCTATTAAGAAACTAAACGTTATGGTTTAATAGAGTGTTAATTCAGGCACTATAAAGTTATTTATGAAGGTATTAAGACACTAAATTTTCTAGTGTGTTTTTTTTTCGTAGTCATAACTTAATTACATCACTTTACCTGTGGTCATGGATTAATATAAAAATCACATTTCATGTGAGAATCGAGAATAATATTTTGAATGTATAAACTTAAATAATTAACAGTAAAATTAACCAAATGAAAATAATATATTTATTCGTGACTAGTGGGATTTTAATCCATATCTTTCATTTAATATATGAAAACGGCAAACAGTAAACAAAACAGAAGAAAAATGTAAGTATGGTTGAATTTTATATAAATCACATTTATAAAAAAATAGTCAACCGAATAGTGCACATCTAACATAGTTCCACTCTAGTTAAATAACCTATAGTAAGTAAATAAGCTATAGTGTGAATTAAGTAGAGTATATAAATTTATCGCTATTTCATTTGTCCTATTTTGCCACTAAATTTATTAAGGCGTTTTTTTCTCTAAATATGTTAGATTGAAGATTGTAATAAATTTTATTTTCATTTATTAAAAAATTAAAATTTAATTTATTCTATAACTATTATTTTAGCATAACCTTTTTTGAGTATCACTGCTTAGTCTAATGATTCAGACAATAAGACTATTTCCGTAATGATAGATCTAGATTATTGTTACCATTTCTGTATTCAAATAAAATTGGCCTGGGTATTGGAGCCTTCACAAAGAAATTTGTTGCCTTGGTTGATTCAAATTAAATGGTTACATTTAAATTATTTATTTTGCAGAATTTCGATGATTTCAAATTTTGGCCAAATTAAAATAATTATGTGGACTGTATCGAGCTAAGTCACTAGAATATCAAATATATTCAGGGAATAAGTTAAATACTCCCTCTGTCCCATTAGAAATGCAACGTTTTCCTTTTTGGGTTGTCCCACTAAAAATGAAACGTTTCCTAAAATGGAAACATCTCTCTCTACTTTTCCCTCTCTTACTTTACTCTCTCTTCATTAACTTACAAAACAACACTTGCATAAAATCCTGTGCCGAAAACCAAATGTTTCATATTTATTGGGACGGAGGGAGTACATAAGTTGTACACATTTTATTTAGTATCATCAACTGAACGTTTTGAAATTGTTGAAAGGAATTGTTCGTGGCTCGTGATAGATCAATTTGGTCCTATCGATCTTGATTCAATGGACGGTGAGGATTGATTTGTGTATTAATGTATAGAAAACTAATTTAAGATTATAAAGACTGATCTTTGCAATCTTTCCTAGAGTTATTTAAGTTTAATCTAAGAATTAAAAAATTCTAAACTTTTAGCTTCATAAAACTATATCATAAGATATAATGTTTTTAATAGTACTTGTTTATTATAATGATACCACTACGTTTTCGATATTGTTCTTTCAACGATATCGCTAAAATGACAACACTCTTAAAATGACAATGTTACATCACGCTAGACTGCAATATTATATATACTAGACTGCAATAGTATAAACGCTAGACTGCAATCTATAGATTGCAGTCTAGCATATTGGATATTGCAGTCGGGAAAAGTTGCAGTCTAGTATATTGGATATTGCAGTCCGTGAAAATTTACTCTTGAGCAATTTTTATGATTGCCACATGGCAGCTTATTATTCGTCCACATGTACAAATGATTGGCTAGGAATGGTGGTATGGTGTTACTTTAAGAGGTGTTGTCATTTTAACACAATCCATTCATCATATGTATATCTAGTTCAATTGATGACTCTCCAATTATTTTTCTAATCATCCATTTCTCTCTTACAACTTTCACTGCTCATGGCGACAACTACAACGTAAACATACACAATTGTTAACAGTAATTTAGGCCGGAACATTAAAATTCAGCTAGTATCTCATGGATTAAATTCAACCACCATTAATATTTATATGACTTTAAATAAAATTAGACTCTCACACTTCTTACGTTGTAATAGTATGAACACGTGTTAAGAAGACATTGTACACTGTAAACTACTACGTACCTTACTCTATTACTCCTTAACAGTCATTTTTTTAAATTATGGTACACTACAATAAACCCTATATTTATCTTCACAACAATGGTCAATTTATAGTACTCTCCTCATATCTAAAGTCTAAACATAAATGAATTTAATGCTAGTTGAATTATTGCTCCTCCAATTTTTGATTTGGAAGATTACACCTTTTTTATAGTAAGGTACTTAGTATTTTGCTCCGTAAAAAGAAGCAAGTCAGAATGGTGGGAAACAAGCAGATTATATTGATAGACTACGTGAAGGGTTTTCTAAGAGAATCTGATTTGATCCTGAAATCCCAACGGTGTCGTTTTGGTTAAAAATCTCTACTTATCATGTGATCCTTACATGCGATCTCGCATGGCGAAGACAGAGGGCAGCTATATTGACTCTTTTACCCCCGGTGAGGTCCGTTTAGTAGAGCACAAATAGAGATGAATTGGCGTGAATTGAGAGAGATTGAGAGAGAATCGGTTTTCTCTAGAAGAGGAGAAACCGTGAGAATGATAACTATTAATATAATTCATTATGCTTAATAATAATAAAAGACCTCACACATATATATAATATGTGGGATACAAAAAATCTCTATAAAGTAGGCACATATATATAATATGTGGGATACAAAAAGATCTCTATAAAGTAGGAAAGCAAATAAAATCCTAACTACCGGAGAAAGTAAATCAAAACATAATAACTAACTAAATATACAGAGAGATTATCAGCTCCCTTTCGGAATAAATGAAATAGCAGGTCCTTATCAACTCCCACGCCGTTGAAAACCACCTTGCCCTCAAGGTGGAAGTTAGAAAAATAATCTTCCATCCCGTTGTTGCTGTCTTTGTTTGGATCTTCGTCTACAAATAAAATTGTGCCGTTTGGGACCGCAACGAGTGATGGAGAAACCGTTTCGGACATGAGATCTCTTCCGCGACTTCAGTGACATAACCTATAATGAGAACAATGGTTGTTGGGCTGTGGGATTTTGGAGGAAATTTGGTTTACACCAAAACCATTGGCTCATCCAACTTTTGTGGTGATTTGTCATCAATTTTTACCATATCTTCGAAGACGGGATCAGACTTAACATTTGTTGTTGACTCATCGTCGTTTTTTGCAACAGTCTCGACGATAGAATCAAATGTGGCCTCCTTTTTAGCCAATGCCTCTTTTTTTGCTAAATATTCAACTACCAGTATCCAATCCAGTATCCAAAAATCCTTTCCATGAGCAATCAGGATTCGAGCGTCAATACTCGTGGAACCATATAGATGCTGCATGGTCAAAAAAATAACCTCACAAAAAAAAAACGATCAACATCAGAGAACAAGTGATAATCAAAATATTCCTGAATATCCAAATCCATCTCACGGGGTTAACACTAGAAAACCAAGGAGGAGAGTTTGACAATAAGACGGACATGGTGGTAGAAAGTAAATCAATTGGAGTATGAGAACCTAATGAAAGCACCAACTTGATAAGGTTTATCTTCCATATCAATTGGTAGAGCACAAATAGAGATGAATTGGCGTGAATCGAGAGAGATTCATTGAGAAAATGATAAATATTAATTTAATTCATTGTACTTAATAATAATAAAAGACTCTACACATATTTATAATACGTGGGATACAAAAAGATCTCTATAAACTAGGAAAACAAATAAAATCCTAACTAGAAATAAATCAAAACATAATAACTGAATAATAAAACATAAAATAAGCTAACTAAATATATAGAGAGATTATCAGCTTTCTTTCAGAAGAAAAATAAAATACCAGGACCCTGTCACTGACACACTTCTCACGATGTAATAGTACTTCATTCTTATCGATGAACACGTGTTAAGAAGACATTGTACACTGTAACTACTAAGTACCTTACTCAATTACTCACTAACAGTCATTTTTTAAAAATTATGGTCCGCTACAATAAATCCTATATTTATCTTCACAAGAATGGTCAATTTTATAGGCCTCACCTCATATAAATCTAAACATAAATGAATTTAATGCTAGTTGAATTATTGCTCCTCCCATTTTTGATTTGGATGATAATACCTTTTTTTAGTAATGTACTTAGTATTTTGCTCTATATAAAGACGCAAGTCAGTGAAGAATAGTAACGCACAGAACACATAGTGAAAATGGTGGGAAACAAGCAGATTATATTGACAGATTATGTGAAGGGTTTTCTAAAAGAATCTGATTTGATTCTGAAAACCTCCGCAATCGAACGGAATATTCCCAACGGTGCCGTTTTGGTGAAAAATCTCTACTTATCTTGTGATCCTTACATGCGATCTCGCATGGCGAAGACAGAGGGCAGCTACATTGACTCTTTTACCCCCGGAGAGGTCAGTTTACTGTTATGTATTTCTTGACATTACGAATGGGCTTTTTCGGGATTATTTATACATGCTTCAATCAGATTCGGATATATTATCAAGTATAATTATAAACACTATTATTATTATGAATGAAAATGCTTAATATAATCATTAAAGATTGGGTGAATTCGATCATTTATCCTTTTAACCAAATATGTGTTATGTCATTACCTAATAAAAATTATGATATACTCCCTCCGTTCCATAGTAATAGAGGCATTTCATTTTGCGCACTCGTTTTGAAAAAATAATTATAAATAATTAAAGTAGAGAAAAAGTAAAGTAAGAGAGAGAATGTTATAGATAAGACTCATCTTTACATTATTCTTTCTCCTACTTTACTCTCTCTCTACTTTAATTATGTATTATCATTTTTCCAAAATGAATACAGAAAATGAAATGCCTCTATTACTATAGAATGGAGGGAGTATTTAGTTAATTAGTTTGGTATAAGAGAATAGTCATCATATGTCTATAATTCCAAAAAATAACTATTTAACAAATGTACATATATGCTTTCATTATTACATAGGTTATTGAGGGATATGGAGTTGCCAAAATAGTGGATTCTTCGAATCAAAAATTCAAGAAAGGTGATTTGATTTGGGGCATGACTGGTTGGGAGGAGTACTCTCTCATCAAATCTACTGAGGCTATATTCAAAATCCCTTCTATAGATGTGCCTCTGTTCTTCTACACTGGAATTCTAGGTAAATTACTTCGTCGAAATACGTGTAATGTCTCAAGTCGTGTCGTGGATACTATTACGGGATAATTTGCTTGTAAATTATACTCCCTCCTTCCCTGATTAAGAGTCACACTTTTCCATTTCAGTCCGCCTCCAATTAAGAATCACACTTCATTGTTACCATAAATAGTAAGTAGGTCCCACATTCCACTAACTCAATTCACTAACATTTTATTATAAAACTAATATAAAAATGGGTCCCACATCCTACTAACTTTTTCAACCATCTTTTCTTTATATTTCTTAAAATCCGTGCCCGATCAAATTGTGACTCCTAATCGGGGACGGAGGGAGTAAATTTTTTGTCAAATTCTAATTTTACATATCAACTTTAAAATCTGCACGTAAATTAATAAATTATTGATTTGTTCAGATTTTGCAACCAAACTATTAATTTGTTTTGAATTTGCACTCAAGCAAGATTTTGGGGCTGACATGATTTGATGACTTATTTGCATAACAATATTGGGCGTCAACCAAAATGATGTAGCGAAACAATATCATATTATACTAAATGAAAATAAATCATTCGTTGAATTATATATAGTTTATATTTAATCATGTTAGAATCAAAATCTTGATTAATTGCAAAATCTGAACAAATCAACAGCCGGTGATTTCAAAGCGAATTTTAAAGTTGATATGCAAATTTTGCATTGATCAAAATTTATTTTTACCATACATACCCATACATTGAATTCGAATAATGAGGTTGTTTCATATGCACACTGCCACTTCATCATGTGGTCCCACAAGCGACAACATATCAATTACTCTACTTAATAGATAATCAACATATTAAAACATAACAACCTTAGTTAATAAATACTACAGTTAATTGTGCATCAAATGCGCTTATAGAAGTTTTTGTCTTGAATAAAATAGTTTGCGTCCGTCAGTGCATATTTTGACGATACATTTTTGTGAAAGGTATGGCCGGTATGGCTGCATATGTTGGATTTTATGAGATTTGCTCCCCGAAAAAGGGCGAAATCGTCTTTATATCGGCTGCATCAGGAGCTGTAGGACAACTTGTTGGGCAATTTGCTAAGCTATTTGGGTGTTATGTTGTTGGAAGCGCAGGATCACAAGATAAGGTTTCTTAAGTATTCTTTGAAATTAATTTATAAAAATTATTCTTCAACTTCTTTTTTAAAAAATAATTTATAAAACAAAATTAATAAAAACTAACCTGATCAATTATCTTCATCCTGATGCAGCAGTTTTAATTTTTTTGTGTTGCAGCTACTTTATGATTTTTTAAAAATTAATTTAGTTATAAAATTATTTTGTTCAAGGTTGATCTTTTGAAGAACAAACTGGGGTTTGATGATGCATTCAACTACAAAGAAGAACCTGATTTGAATGAGGCCATTAAGAGGTAGGTATATATAAATTGACAAAATTAATTAACTATATATATAGGGATGTAATGAAAAAAAATAATTCATTATTAGTTAATAACATACATTTAATTTAAGTTATTCAATACATCCATATTAAATTTCCATGTGGCAAACAAATAATTCCAACAAATATAGTAAGTTTCGTTTTTAATAATCATTGGTAAGCTTGATGAACATTATTATATATGTACAGTGCAATTCAAGTTATAAATAAAACGTGCATAATATTCACTATCGAGCTAGTTGGGTCAAATGTATTCCAAACGCATAGGATTAAGGTGATTAAGAAAAAGTATAGTTAAGTGGTAGAGTTATCAAAATTATTTTATCAAACACAAAATCCTTGTAATAATTAAAGGAATTTCAATATAATTAAAATAATTCAGCTTTAATTAAGATGCTTAAGTCTTAGCAATCTCTTTTTTACTGTTTTCATTATCATAGTACTACCTCCGTCCATCAAAATTTGTCCCATTTTTCCATTTCCGCCCGTCCCCCAAAATTTGTCTCATCTCACTTTTACCGTTTTTGGTAGCGGACCTCATATTCCACTAACTCATTCCTACTCACATTTTATTACAAAACTAATATATAAAAGTAGGACCCACAATCCACTAACTTTTTCAACTCACTTTCCATTGCATTTCTTAAAATCCGTGCTGGGTCAAAGTCGAACAAATTTTGGTGGACGGAGGTAGTATTGTCGTAGGTTAGTGGGCCACATAAATCTTAGGCCCAATAAGATTATGGGTCAGGCCAACCCGATCCATATACGCACATTTTGCCCATATGATGGAAAAATAAAGAGTAAATATCATGAAAAATTATGCATTTTGGTCGATTACTTTCACAACTTTAAAAATCAATCTAAAAAAACTAAGGAATTTAGATTTGTTCACAACCGTCCAAAGGTAAAAATATCTGATCACCTATATGCATATAATGTATCTCATTAGTAGTGACGTCTACATATAATTTTCCGGCTGCCCCACCGGAAAAAAATTCACCATAATATTGCATCTTTGGATAATTGCGAAAATAACTAAACGTTATAGTTTTTACAACTCATTTTTTAATTAGGAGCGCGAATATGAATTTAACCAAACTTCGTGACTTTTCCAACAATTTGCTCTAAAATTAATTACTACTAGCAATATTGAAGACTTTCTCCGATAGTACTCTTCTCATACTAACTAGGTACTTCCCCGATGGGATCGACATATATTTTGAGAACGTCGGAGGCAAAATGCTCGATGCGGTGCTCCCTAACATGAGACCCCACGGCCGCATCGCCGTGTGCGGGATGATCTCGCAGTACGACATGGAGGAGCTAGACGCGACACACAACTTGATATATGTGATTATAAAGAAAATCCGAATGCAAGGATTCGTCGTCTTCGACTACTTCCACCTCTACCCTGACTATTTGGAGATGGTGTTGCCTCTGAACAACAAGGCAAATTGGCTTATGTTGAAGACATTGTTGAAGGACTTGAGGCTGCGCCAGCTGCCTTGGTTGGACTCTTTTCCGGTCGGAATGTGGGAAAGCAAGTTGTTCTTGTGGCTCGTGATTGATCAATTTGGTCCTTTCGATCTTGATTTAATGGACGGTGAGGATTGATTTGTGTACTAATGCATATCTAAAATAATGTGTAAGCTTCAATAAAGAATTAACGTTTTTATACATGTAATACCACTGAATAGTTCGGATTTGGATCCCATATTGTGCATTCAGTCACAGTATTGGGAGGTTGTTAATTAGATACACCATAATACTCCCTCCGTCCCAAATAATTTGGGACACTTTGACCCGGCACGAGTTTTAAGAAATCTAATGGAAAGTGAATTGAAAAGGTTGGTGGGATGTGGATCTTTCTTTTAAAGTATTAATTTTATAATAAAATGTGAGTATGAATGAGTAAGTGGAATATGAGGTCCACTACCAAAAATGGTAAAAGTGAAATGGGACAAATTATGTGGGATGGCCCGAAATGGAATACTGAGTCAAATTATCTGGGACGGAGGGAGTAATATTATTCTTAAATTATAATATTATAATATTAATATTTTCATGTTGAAATTTGTAATATAATTTTTTTATCTTTCAATCAAATTGAAATTACTCATGGGCCAGGCATGGAGATTAAATTCAATCACCATTATGTGGACTTAAATTAAACTAAAATATCGCAATCTTCTAAACGTTATAAGTTGTGAACACAAATTTCCTATCCAAATTATATTTTGAATCTGCCGCCGATGGTTGATCAATTATTGATATTTATTGTACTAGTATTATACTCCCTCCGTCCCACTTTAGCAGTCCCATTGACTTTTCTGCCCTCTTTTTGTAAAAATGATAAAAAATAGTTAAAGAGGAGAAATGGTAAATTAAGAGAGAGAATAATATAGAGAAGAGTCTTATCTATATTAGAGCACTCCCAATGGCACTCCCTTATTTCTCCCTTATTTCTCCCTAACTCCTGCCACATCAGCGCCACATCAGCATCACATTTTATCCCCAGTTTTTAGCCAACTGCTACATTGGTTTCTCCCTTATTTCTCCCTAACTCAACATTTCATTTTTACATCATTATTTTTTTTTTATATTATTTAATTTTCCCTACAAATGTATTTAATAAATAGACTAATAATGAACAATTCATCGTTGTATTAATCATTGGAAAATATAATACAACGAGAAAAAAAAAACTACAAATAAAAAACGCAAATAAACAAAGATTTTAAAAAAAAAAAAACTAAGACGGAGGGGCCGGAGGGGCGTCGGGATCGAGGCCCATCGTAATCTGCAGGCTTTGGATGCATTTCCAGAGGGCCGCCTTTTCTTCAGGGGTCCCGCCGCCGGTGAAGTACAGCGTGTACATCTGCGTCAGATTGGCGACATTGCTCGAATAAGTGGCTTTTTCTAAGTCGATGTGGGGTTCCGACTCGACTTCCGACGTTGTGCCCTTCCCCTTCCGCCTTCCCTTCGCCTTCTTCGCTCCCTCCGGGCGCTCGTGCGGACCATCCCCACTCAAGTCGATGTGGGTCGCGCTCCCCTCGCTCTCCGAAACGCTAAGTCGCGAGCGCACCGATTTCCCGTGCAGCGCGACGTGCATCCCCGTCCGGAATTTGGGGAGATCCTTCAGCTTATCGTAGATGTTCCAATACTTGAACCCCTTCGACAAGTACTGGCCACAATACCTCTGCATGGCCTCATCTCGGACCATATGCTCGTTCTGGCCACTGGGCATGTTCGCCAACAAGTTAGAATAAATACCGTTGAAGTGGCCGCAGTCCCTCATGAGGCGCTCCCAATGCCGACGGATCGCCTCGCTGCCATGGTCCTTCATTGAGGCAGTCTTGTGGCTCCTGTACTTCGCGGCAACCCGCTCCCAGAATATGATCTCAGTCTGGTAGTTGCTGCGCTCCGCGTTCTGTGACGTGTCCGCCCAGCAGGTGGCTATCAACTCGGACTCTTGCAGAGTGTAAGTAGTCCTTACCCGCTTCGGCCTCTCATCGGAACCCGTATCAGTCGCAGCCGACGACGCCGGCTCCTTCCCCCTCCCGCTCCTAGAAGGCGGCTCGGTGGGCGTTTCTTCCACCTCGAAGTCCTCCGCGCTCAGTGTCGCGGCCTGAGATTCTTGGTCGCCTGGGGTTGATCCGGGGGTGTCGAACTGAGGCCGATACACATCGTCGGCTGGAGAGGGCATTCTGCCGGCAGAGTTGAAGTACGGAGAAAGTCTCCGCGCCGGAGGAGCCTGCAAAGGAGACGGACCCGCGTATGGAAGTTGGCCGGGAGGAGAACCCATCGCCAACAACGAGTGCATCCACTGCTCGTTTGCTTCATCCGTGTTGGGAATTTGTGAACTCGACTCTTTCCCCTTACCCTTACCCTTACCCGAGCGGGAATTTTTCTTCCAAAAGCTCATAATTTTTGGAAGATTGATGAAGATTGAAGATTGGGAGAAGAGATTGAAAATGGAGAGAATGAAGATTGTGGGTGATGAATGGAGGAAGTGGAGGAAATATTTATAGGGGTGGGATGTAAAAATAGCCGTTGGGCCGAAAAAAAAAAAAAAAAAAATTTAAATATCGCCGATTTATCGCCGAAAAAACGCCGCTTGGCGAAATAACGGTAAGATTATCGCCGATTTATCGCCGATTTCACCACAACGGCCGGCGATAATCCGGCGATGTTCGGCGATTTTTCGCCGGATTTTCGCCACCCCCATTGGGAGTGCTCTTATTGTCTCTCTAACTTTACCATTTCTCCACTTTAACTATTTTTTATTATTTTTACAAAAAGAGGACTGAAAAGTTAATGAGACTGCTAAAACGGGACGGAGGGAGTATTAGTATTACTCTTCCGCAGTCATTTTTTTTCAAGGACTGCTGCAATAAATCCAGCATTTATTTTTTACAATAATGGTCAATTTTATAGTACTCCTCCTCGGACCAGCCCCGCACATCTAAAAATAAACGTATTTCACGCTTGAGAAAATTAATCCTTTCAATTTATTGCACTTCCAAATTTTCAACACATAACAGGAAATTTGTGATATTTTAGGTCAATTTTAATGTTTGTAGGAGAAACTAAGTATTGAAAAGTTTCATGATGATATTAGACGTTAAGATCCCTTAATAAATTAGGCAGAATAGAGAATAGAGTAGACATAATTCATTTTACATCGTGTGCCTTTGACTGAGATATCCCTAAAACAATAAATGTTTTCCCTATTTAAGGAAGCAAATCACTTCAATTTAGAATAAAATCAAAACCAAACACAGTGAAAAATGGATTGTATTGAAAGACTACGTGAAGGGTTTGATTCTTTAAAGATGGAGCAGCAGTTATATTGACTCTTTTACCTCCGGTGAGGTCCATGTTTTCCATTTTCCTTCACATTATGCATGGTCTTTTTCGGGATTTCATAGTCATGTATGCTTCTATCAGATTTTGGATATATTATCGTAATATGTCTAAAATTCCAAAAAAATGGCAAAGATTAATTATTTTTCAAATATACATGTATTACTAAATTCATAACTTAGCTATTTTGCTTGTCAAATATTTACATTAATAAATATGTTATTAAGGGGTGTGGAGATGCCAAAGTAGGCGATTCTTCTAATAAAAAATTCAAGAAAGGTGATTTGATTTGTGGCATGACGCGGGTTGGGAGGAATACTCTATCATCAAATCTACTGAGGCTATATTCAAGATCCCTTCTATGGATGTGCCTCTCTCCTACTATATTGGAATTCTTGGTAAATTTGTGTGTCAAATTATCCGCCGTGCGTATTATCGTGTCAGTGCATATTATTATAGGATAATTTGCCTATAAATTTATAAATATTTAACAAAATAATGTTAGTTAAATAGTTCATTGGCTGAATTATGGTTATAGATTTATATTAAACCATTTTAAAACCAAAATCTTAATCAGAAGCAAAATTAGAATAAATCAATTGTGAAATACGGGTTTTAAAAAGTTATGCAAACTAGAGATGGCAAGTCGTCCGTGTCGGGTCGTTATCGTGTCAACACGATAACGACACGAACACGATAACAACAAACACGAACACGACCCATTAAGAAAATCCCAAACACGAACACGAACACGGCCCGCTACCCTCAGACACGAATACGACACGAACCATTTCGGGTTAACACGACATGATAACAACACGAATTGCAAAATGATTAAATATTTAAATAATTTAAATGAGATATGACAATACGAGACTATAAGAGTCAATTTAATAAGTATTGAAAAATGAAAATAATATGAATTAATAATATTAAAATATAATTTGTAAACGGATAGCCCGCTAAATGAGCTGAGCCCGTGGGCTAGCACGAATAGCCCGCTAAATTTATAGGGTTAGAGTTGAAAATTTCTAGACTGATAAATTACAGTCCGATTAGCCAGCACCCGATTAAACCGCAACCCATTAAGGCCAGACCCGAAAACGAAAGGGCTGGCCCGATTTGTTTGACTCCTAATTCAACACTTCATTGATTATTTTATAATATAGATAACTAAAAAAAATAACTTTCAATTTTATATTAAATATATAAATTATATACTAAATTTTATTAATATAATAATAGATAAAATAAATTAAAACTTCAAATTCACTAAGAAAAACATTAAAAATTCAAAAAAATGCTTTGGAATTTCTTGATGTTTATTGTTTTATATTACATAAATCTCAAATATTAGTATTTAATCGTGTTTATGTTTGAATTTAAGCATATATCTCAAATTTATCATGATTAAATGTTTTACATTTTATAAATATAGCTAATTTTCAACATTATTTATTTGATTGATTACATGTTAAATTTATTGGTAGCAACCCGATTAACCCGTTAGGCTAGCCCGAAACCCGAGTTTTTAGAATTAGGGTTGAACTTCTGTAACCCGAAAAAACCCACTACCGGATTAACCCGCACCTTATTAACCCATAACTCGGGTAGTGTTGGCCCGAAACCTGCTGGGCCAACCCGATTGTCATCCCTACCAGAGACGTCTATGGAAGTTAAAATTCAGAAATCTCATATTTTAATTAAATTTTATAATAAATAAATTAAATAAAAAGTGAAACAATGGGAGCTAAAAATAATGAAGAGAAGAGGTAAGAGACGGAGGATTGGAGGCGTTAGCATCTTAATTTGTGCAATAGTTTTATAGTCATAAAATTGCAATACAAATTGTGTTATTTGTGATGATTAACTTTATTTAAGTCCTTCCTGTTTCAATTAATAACAATACATCAAATTCATGATTATAACCTTATTTAAGTCCTTCCTTATTTTCGATGATTCACACTGCGAAAAATAGAATTACTCACGAGCAACCACCACGACCTGCTTCCCGACGTTGCGACCGGAGTATAAGCCAACGAGAGCCCCAGGCGCACTTTCAATGCCTTCGGCTATGTCTTCGACGTATGTGATCTTCTCTTCCTTGATTAGAGGCACAACCATCTCCAGGAACTTCGGGTAGAGATGGTAGTGGTCGATAGTGAAAAATCCTTCCATACGGACCCGTTTTATTATTACGTTAAGCAAGTTGTGGACGCCTTCGGGCTGCTCAAGGCTGTTGTATTGGGAGATCATCCCACAAAGAGAAACACGGCCTTGGAGTCTCATGTTGTTTAGCACCGCTTCGAGCATCTTCCCTCCCACGTTGTCAAAGTAGATGTCTATGCCATCGGGGAAGTACCTAATGAACAACACAAATTTGTGAGTATTATCCGATAAATTGTCTGAAAAACTATAAAATTTGGTCAAATTCTTTCAAAAAAGCTAACCAAAAAAATTATATACTGTATTTGGATTTGTTATCCACATATGTGGGATGATTGCGAACTGATCCATACTTCCTAGTTTTTTCAGTTGATTTACCAAACTTCGCTGTTTTTTAGTAGTTTTTATGAAATTTGTGTATTATGTGATTAAATTACTAACTATTCTTCAATGTTAAATAAGTATACACATTTTTATAGCAATGATAGATCATAGGGAGGCAAAACCGCAAAAGGTCACCTCTTCAACGCTGCATTATAGTCTTGCTCTTCTTTGTAGTTGAATGCTTCGTCAAACCCGAATTTGTTCTTCAAGAGATCGACCTTCATCAATGCAACAGCCGACTTGTTCATCAAATGTGAAACATTTGACAAGTTAACAGGTTTAAGCACTTAACAGATTTAGTGACAAGTTAACAGATTCAGTCAATACAAAGCTTGTTAGCAAAAAATTTTAGTGACGGATATCGACGTATCCGTCAATGCAAAGCTTGTTAGCAAAATATTTTAGTGACGGATAATGACAAAATTCAAAGGCGGCCACCATGGTAAATTCGATTAGTGATGAACTATTCTGTTACCAATTAGTGACTGATGGTTTTCAGTCACTTATCCGTCACTACTTTTTGAAATTTCCGCTGTTGTCACTAATTTCGTCATTGATTCGCATTTTTTTTTGTAGTGAAATCGACAACCAATCCAATAAGTTTTTGATAAGCCATTAGATGCTGACCTTTTCTTTGCTCCCTGCACTCCCAACAACGTAACAACCTACGGTCTTTGCAAACTGACCAACGAGCTGACCAACAGCTCCGGATGCAGCAGAGACATACACAGTTTCCCCATTTTTGGGAGCGCAAAACTCGAAAAAACCGACATAAGCTGTCATGCCAGGCATGCCTAAAATGATAACACGAAACATGCTGATTTTTAGTCTCACATTCGTACATCTCGTATCGTTATTTTTCAGAAATTATCAATATACACGCCACAGATCCAACATTTCCCAATTTATTCACCTCCTTATTCAAGCATATATAGTTCATCAAAAGTTTGTTTCTTTAACAGTTTAACTGCATACATGACTAGATAAATAACTTGTGCAGAATCATAAACAACTCAAGACTAGGAAGCAGAAATCAACCATAAAATTTAATGGCTACAAGCTAAATAAGCCGATCATCACAATGGGCTCGAGAAACTCACCAAGAATCCCTGTGTAATAAGAGAGAGGCAAATCTTTATCATGAACCTTAAACAATATGTCTGGATCTTTAATAAGGCTATACTCCTCCCAGCCAGTAAACCCCCAAACTAGCTCGCCCGTCTTGAAATTTGGATGAGACGAATCCAGTATTTTCGACACTCCATATCCAGAAATAGGCTGTCACCAGAAAAAAGTCAAACATGAACTAATCTTATAAACAAAAAAAAAAGATGCAACCAACATTGTATCAATGTATATATAACATTTTTTATTTCTTTCCCCAAAATCTCAAACTATTCATCAAACAAGAACCTCAAAAAGTCTTAACAAACATTTTATCAATAGAAAGATACATTTTTTTATTTTTCTCCCCAAAATCTCAAACTATTTATCAAACAAGAACCTCAAAAAGACATAAACCAACATTTTAACTATGGAAAAATACAATTTTTATTTCTTCCCACTATTCATCAAAAAAACAATACTATTATATTCCAATGAGAGCATCTACACAATATTTTATTATTCTCTCCGTCCACGGAAAATAGAGCACATTTGCCATTTTTGGTTGTCCAAAAAAAATTAGAGCACATTTAAAAAAGAAAAGTTTTCAACAACTTTTCTTTTACTTTTTTCTGTTATTAATAATATGGACCTCACATTTCTAACACTACTTCTGTCTTACTTTTTTCCTACCAATTCTACATTAAAATCCGTGGCATTCACAATGCGTCCTATTTTTCGTGGACGGAGGGAATATATAATAAAATAAAAAATAAAGGACCCCAATTTAAATCAAGACCTATATAACAAATTCTATTCCAACAAGAAAGGAAAAAATAATTTCAACAAGAAAAGTTTCACTAAAAAAAAAAAAAAAACTTACAGAATCCAGCGTGTAAGAAGACAAATAGGGCACCTGCTTCTTCATGCGGCCAAGAATGTAAGGATCGATGGATAAGTAGAGATTCTTCACCAAAACGGCGCCGTCGCAACCGCTGGGAATTTTGAGCTGAATTTTGGAAGTTCTAAGCAACATATCGGATTCTTTAACAGATGTTTTGACATAGTTGTTGAGTATCACTTGCTTGTTGCTAATTTCCTCACCCATTTTGCAGTTAATTCCGGTGGAATTCTGGTGTTCAACTTCATTGTTTTATATCTGAAAAGCCCTAGAAAATCTCTTGGTCCGTGCTATTCTTCTTAGACTTTGCTCTTTGCGAAAGCACTTATTTTAAAAAAACAAAAATTAACACCTAAATCCCTAACCAGCCGCAATTCTTCAACACTTTGAAAAAAGATCCAATTACGTGGGCCCCACCATGCCATATTAGGAAACCCTAAACCCTAAACGGGTCTTAGTGTGTTTTTCTCTTTATGACTTTAGGTTATAGCTGCAAATTTTATTGTATTTGTGAGTCATTAGGTATTAACCTCACTACATTTGCCTAACTCTTTTCATAAATATGCGGCACAATATTTGCTTATTATTTATTTATTTTGACTAAAGTTTAAATTTTGCCTTGCATATTTATTTAAAAAGATATTTTGGTCCATTAGGTAGAGTAATTGTATTTTAAGTCTAAAATTAGGTTTGTATATTAAATAAAACATATTTTGTCCTAACCTATATGTTTCGATACATATTTAACTTGTTATTAAGTCCATCCATATTTAACTCATTAATCAAGTCAAAATGAGATAAATAAGCCATTAATTATTAACAAAAATAGTATTTTAATTGGACCAAAACATATAACCAGATCTAGGAATGAACGGCGATTGGGGTCGAGGGGGACCAAAACATATAACCAGATCTAGGAATGAATGGTGATCAACTTTCCATTTTGGATTGTCCTACCACAAGTGATCAATTTCCTTTTTTTCAAAAAAAAAAACAAAGTTTAACTATCTCTTACTTTTATCCTTGTCTCTTACTTTATCCTCTCCTTCTTACTCCCTCCCAACTTATATAACTTTTGGGCACGAAAACTTAGAATTTGTGTTGAAAAGTTAGGAGAAATGAATAAAGTAGAAAAATAATGAGAGAGTAAAGTAGAGAGTGGAATAAAGTAAGAGTGATTGGATGTTTTGTTTTTTGTTTAAAAAGGAAATGACTCAACTTAGTTGGGACATCCCAAAAAGAAATACGACTCAATTTAGTTGGGACAGATGGAGTACTTTATTTTCTCTTTATCTCTCTTACTTTTTCATCTCTCATATGTTATTCTCTTCATTTTTACTCAATATATATCATTTTCTTAAATCTCGTGCCCAAAAGATATCCATGTAGTGGGACAGGGGGACTACCAATAGATTTTTTACAAATGTAAATATAATATATTCATAATTCCAACACTCTAAATTATATGGAAGCTTCTACCCATTCCACGTATAATGCATACACTATTATATATTTAATATTTAATCAATTTTCATAATTATTGTCAAGATCATCTTAAACATAAATAGAGAAAGCAATCACGTCATCCATTTTATATTTTAGGTGATTACTTATATTTCTCTTTTATTTATATATAAAAAAATTTAGATAAATAAAATATGTAATTATAACTGCAAGTCTATTAGCATTAAATACTTATAAATTAAATTAATTATATGATTAATTATATAGTGTAATTTTTGGTTAATATTTTTATTGATTGATTGTATGAATATTATATAGGAGTACTATGTTAAATTATAAAATAATTAAATAATAATTAGATGATCTAAAAACTAATACTAGTACATTTTATTCTTTTCAATATACTATCAAAAAGTTCCATAAACAAAAATTCCATGAATAACATTCAAATTTAAAATTATAAAAAACTAAAAGTACTATAACAAAAGTGATAGTGATCCCCAATTAGAAAATTAATCTTATCATAGTTAATTAATAACTAGTTAATATATGAAATACTATCTCCGTCCCCTAAAATTTGCTACACTTTGACCCGACACGGGTTTTAAGAAATGTAATGGAAAGTGAGTTGAAAAAGTTGGTGGGATGTGTGTCCTACTTTTAAAGTATTAGTTTTATAATAAAATGTGAATAGGAATGAGTTAGTGGAATATGAGGTTCACTACCAAAAATGGTAAAAGTGAAGTGTATCAAATTTTCAGGGACGAACCGAAATAGTAAAGTGTATCAAATTTTCAGGGACGAATCGAAATAGTAAAGTGTATCAAATTTTTAGGGACAGATGTAGTATCTTCTAATACAAAGTATGAAGCTATTATTTTATTATGTTTACGTATAAAATGAATTCTGATGATGATTAAATATTTAAATAAATAGAATAATCAATATCTTATATCTCTTTCATAAATAGTGTATTATACATGGAGGTACTCTCATAATACTTGTAACACCATAATCTAAAACTATGAATAAATTACCCTTAGATTTTGAAATGAGTGGATGAGATTAAAACTCACAAATTTCAATAAATAGTAGACAAATATCAGCAAAAGGTTAATATCGTTATTATGTTATCATATGGTAATTTTCGTGGATTTTTTTATATCAACATAGTGTATTACAAATATCAACAATACGACATATGGATATCAACACATGTACAAGAAAATATCAACACAGTTTTATTGAGATTTCACATACATTATATTGAGATTTTACATACACTATATTGGGATTTCTTTTAGCATTTGTTGATAAAAAACTGTTTATTAACATGTACGAAAATTGAAATATAAATTATCAAATTTCATCACCCAAACATCGTCAGAACATATGCGATTGAGATCTCGTTGGAATCCTTATAAAATTATCTTTAATTTGATATATTTTTTGAGAAAAAATAATTTAAATCAAGTGAGTTAAGTAAATTTAAAATTTTGAGATGATTTTAACGAGAGAGAATTGACTTAATACCTTTTAAATTTATTTACTAATTATTTAAATTTAAAATATAATACATTTGTCATTATTTTAATTATTGGATCTCTTAATTTAATGGCTAAGAATTAATCTTATTTTAGGATTGTTAATTAGTTAATGTAACTTCTCTACTTATTCACTATAGTATATTTACTTACTATACTTTATTTAAGGGTTTTTGGCCCTGAAAACCACGAACTTTCCCCGAATTCCGGTTTTTCCATGAACTTTTAAATTTATTTTTAAAACCACGAACTTTCGATTCGTATGCAATTTGCCAACCCGACCCGAACACCCAATTACCACTTAAATTCCCGCACGAAATAGTCCAGCGTGGACGCCGAAAAAATGACTGGGCAATGTATACACGCCATGATAAACACCAAATAGGATCCAGCTATCACTTGATATGCCAAATAGGATTATTTTTGACACGTATACACGCCAGAGTTCACCGCTGACCCGCCTCTGACCCGCCGTGGCAAATTGCATACGAATCGAAAGTTCATGGTTTTAAAAACAAATTTGAAAGTTCATTGGAAAAACCGGAATTTGGGAAAAGTTTATGGTTTTAGGGCCAAAAACCAATTTAACGAGAGTGGAACTATGTTAGATGTACACTATTCAGTTGGCTATTTTTTTTATAAATGTGATTTATATTAAATCCAACCCTACTTATAATTTTCTTTTGTTTCTTGAACTTTGTTTATAGTTTGCCGTTTTTATATATTAAATGAAAGATATGGATTAGAATCCCACTAGTCACGAATAAATATATTATTTTCATACTGTTAATATTGAATTACGAAGATGAAAGATCGACGCAGAAAGAGATCGACAAGAAAAAACAACAACACACCGGATTTTTACGTGGTTCAACAAAACGTATTGATCTCACACTCTCTTTGTACAGATTTGGAACAAGAAAGAAATCACTCAAGCTCTCAACAATCTACTCGCAAGATTGAATCGCAAGAACTCACTACCTCACTCTTTCTTCACTCTCCTACTTCTGTTACAAAATGATGGTGATTCGTGTGTGATTAAGTGAGCTGGAGCTGAGAATATGAAACCCCTTTCAATCCACGAGCAGTTATAACTAACTCCGGATGCATTCACACATGCACTCGGCTGCACGTGTATCTCACCGCGTCCGGCTTATTACACGCACCCAGCCTTGTTTACGTGTGGCTCTCTTGATCACTGACCCCACAGTTAATTTTACTGTGAATTATTTAAGTTTATACGTTCAAAATATTATTCTCGATTCTCACATAAAATGTGATTTTTACATTAATCCACGACCACAGGTAAAGTGATGTAATTGTGATATGACTATGAATAAAAAAACACTAGAACATTTAGTGTCTTAATACCTTCATAAATAACTTTATAGTTACTGAATTAACACTCTATTAAGCCATAACGTTTAGTTTCTTAATAGCCTCCAATAAATAAAGTATAAATTCTCAATTGATGCTTGATTAACGCATATATACATATAATCAAAGTGGAGAAAAAATTTAAGTGGTCTATCCACACCAAGGTGTCAATCATATTTGGTATGTCCTACTAATAGATACTTGACAAGTGGAATTATATATAGTCATGCTTCCAACTAGGTATATAAACAATGGAAATATTAAATTATACGGAAAATTTCTTCATATTACATGTATAAGTGTGATGATCAATTGCTAACTAAATACTAATCCAAAATCGAGACAAATTTCTAATAATAATTAAAACTAACTACTTTATCTCTATTCAAAATCATCTCAAAACTTTGAATTTACATAACCCTCACGATTTAAATTATTTTTTTGCTAAAAAAAATATCAAATTAAAGATAATTTTTTAAGGATTCTAACGAGATCTCAATTGCATATGTTCCAACGACGTTCAAATGGTGAAATTTGATCATTTATATTTCAGTTTTCGTATATGTTGATAAACAGATTTTTATCAATAATGCATCAAACAATATCAATATAACGCATGTACAATATCAATAAAATTGTGTTGATATTTTCTGGTGCTTGTGTTAAATATTTTCATGTCACTTTGTTGATATTTGTAATGCAATGTGTTGATATAAAAAAACAACAAAAATTATAATATGTAAATTAAATGATGATCTTACCCCTTTATTGATATTTTATCTACTATTTATTTAAATTCGTGATATTTAATCTCATCATTCATTTTAAATTTAGTCTTAATTTTGGATTATGACTTTATAATTAATATAAGAGGATCCCCATTTCCGTATTCAAACAATATTGGTTATTTGGCCTAGATATTGGAGCCTTCACAAAGTAATTTGTTGCCTTGTTGATTCAAATTAAATGGTTACATTTAAATTATTTATCTTGCAAAATTTCGATAATTTTGAATTTTGGCTAAATTAAAATAATTATATGGACTGTATCGAGCTAAGTCACTAGAATATTATATATATTCAGGGAATAAGTTAAATTCATAAATTGTACACATTTTATTTAGCATCATCAACTGAACGTTTTGAATTTCAGTTTACTAAACTTAATTATCAAATTATTCGAAATTATTAAAATATATTAGTCCCTCCTTCCCCAAAGATTATGCACTTTGGGTTCGCAACGGGTTTTAATGTAAAATTGATAAAGTAAGAGAGATGTAGAGAGTAAAAGTAATTAAAGTATTATTAGTGGTTTATGGGTCCCACCTTATTGTAGAGAACAAACTTTCCAAAATTAAAAAGTGCATAATCTTGTGGGACGGTCTAAAAAGGAAATAGTACATATTCTTGTGTGATGGAGGCAATCTTGTGGGACGGTCTAAAAATGAAAGAGTGCATATTCTTGTGGGATGGAGACAGAAGAATATGCACTCTTTCCTTTTTAGACCGTCCCACAAGAAAGTAAATCTGATCTGTATAAGTTATTAGTTGATACTACCTCGTTATATAATTTGAATGAAATTGAAATCATGTATGTACAGTGGCGGATCTAGAAAATTGAACAAGCCGGGACTGAAATTTATAAAAAAATATATAATTTTACATGTAATGTTTGTTCAACTTTTACGACACACTAGATGATAACTGTTTTCGACGAGTCGTCATGTCTTGAAATCGCCGAAGAAATCTCATTTCCAATTTTTTTGAAAATTCCCCTCTCAATGTATATCACCATGATATCATTCATCCATTCGTCTCCCATTCTATTGCGCAAATCTGTCTTAATAAGTTTCATGGAAGAAAATACTCTCTCGACAAAAGCTGTTGCAACCGGGAGGATCAGTGTCAACTCAATCAGGCGGTACACTAACGGGAAAGCTTTATCTCTTGAGGTAGAAACCAACATCTTTGCTAAATTTCCCAAATCTTCAATGTTGGAGAACTCAACTTTGTCAACTATATCATTGATATAATTTTTAAGTTGATATGGAAGAAACATACATTCAATAGATGAGAAGTCAGTCGGATAATGTTCTGCAAGACAAACCAACTTGTCTACATTGAAGCGAGCAAATGAGTTTTTTGGACTAAGGCAATTCATGCAAGTAAGCAATTCCGTATTCATTTTTGGGAAACGATTCTCCATTTCTTGAGTAAGTAAATCAAGAACCTAACAATACAAAAATTTGACTTAAGTATTTAACTGATAAATGATAATTAGTTGTAATCATAATTGAGAAATAAAATGTGAAGCTTACTTGACAGTAAATCTCCACTTTGTAATGATGATAATTAGTAAAGCACCTATCCTGCTTCATACGCACACGATGATTGATGGCATCATTCATACTAATGACGTCAATGGAATTAGCCACACAAAACTCTTCAACACGTCCCAAGAATTCATTCCATCCATTCTCTCTCAAATCTCACAAAGTCCTTTTGGTTGTATCAATCAAAGATGTAGCGTAGCTTGAACGATATTTTGATCCCCAAGTTGTAGAATTTTTGACAAATCATTCGTTGTCCCAAGCAACTCTATCAGTAAGATCAGAACCATCTTCAAACACATTTTGATAACTCACCATCCTCATGTCCAATGTTTTTTATATACCTTTATTATCAGGATTAGTACCATCTTCAAACCCATTTTCAAGCGCTTCAATTACCGACGACCAATTGCTTTTTAAACGAAGCAAAGTAATGAAGTGTGATCCTTATCGAGTGTCGCCTGGTCGCTTTAAACCCGTCTCTTGATTTAAACCCCTTCCACTTTTAATTTCTCCACTTTCTATACCTTCGACAAGTTTTCATGCTCAAGTTGTCATAGCTTGTCCTTTCTTTTACAAGATGATCCACATGTGTTGACAATCATAGTGACAATGGTAAAAAAAACTCACTTACAACACCATGTGTTTTTGTAACATTTACCACCACTAATTGAAGCTGATGGGCAAAACAATGAACGTACTTGGCAGATGGATTTTCATTCAATATAAGTGATTTCAAATCATTGTACTCACCGCGCATATTTGATGCACCATCATAACCTTGACCTCTTAATCGTGACAAAGATAAACCATGCTTAGCAAATACTACTAAGTTAATCCCTTCCTTCAAAGATTTTGTTGTGGTATCGGTGACATGAACCAAGGCCTTTAATCTTTCTACAATCTCTCCATCATTGTTAACATACCTCAGAACCAAAGCCATTTGTTCTTTTATCGATGCATCGCATGCTTCATTAACCAAAAGAGAGAAATTATGATTTTTAATATCTTCCAAAATAACTTTTGTAGTTTCAACAACAATTTGCCAATTCCTTTTGAATTAAAGGACTAACCATCTGATTATTGCGAGGAGCATTCTCCAATGTCACCACTGCTACCTCAAGTTTTTGCTCACGTAACCAAACAAGTATCTCTATAAAGTTTCCCCTATTTTCAAACTCCAATGATTCATCATGTCCACGTAAAGCCAACCCTTGTTTCAACAATAATCGAGTCACATTTAAAGAAGCAGTCAAACGAATCCGATAATTAACTTCGTCTTCCTTATCAAAATTCATCAAATTATATTCAACACTTTGTCTTTGATTTTTAAATCTTACAAAAAGTATTCTGGCGTGATCATGTGTGCTATTAACTGAGCCCTCATGTTCTCTAGAAATAACAAGAATCTTTTTCCAATTTTTACACCCTGTGCTCACAAATACATCATCGCCAAACCGATTGTCATTAATAGGCCTAAAAAGATAACACCAAAAACAAAATGCGGCATCTTTCTCCACACTATACTCCAACCAAGCATGTCTTTCAAATCATTTACATTGGAAACTCCTTTTCTCCTTACCAAAATGAGCTTTTCTTAAAGACATGACCTTTTTGTTGGAAAGGTCCCTTCGAGATGTATTCTCTTCGGATGCGGTCCCTATCTTGGACTTCATACTCAACAATAGGTCTCCGCTTTCCCGGGTCACGATCTATGTTATCCGCACTAGATTCAACACATGCAACATTAATTCTTTCTTGCTTCATAATCGAATTCGGAATTGAAATACTACTATCATTTGGAGCACTTGTAGTAGTTGAATCGTTCCTTGGAATTGAAATACTAGTATCATTTGGAGCACTTTTAGTAGTTGAATCGTAATGGGGAGGTTGTTAATTAGATACACAATAATAATATTATGTGGACTTAAATTATAATATTATAATATTAATATTTTCATATTGAAATTTCGTAATATAATTTTTTTATCTTTCAATCAAATTGAAATTACTCCTGGGCCCGGCATAGAGATTAAATTCAACCACCATTATGTGGACTTAAATTAAAACTAAAATATCGCAATCTTCTAAACGTTATAAGTTGAGAACAAAAATTTCCTATCCAAATTATATTTTGAATTTTGAATCCGCCGCCAATGGTTGATCAATTATTGATATTTATTGTTCTAGTATTATATTAGTATTACATTACTCCTCTGAAGTCATTTATTTTTTCAAGGTCTACTACAATAAATTCAACATTTATTTTTCACAAGCATGGTCAATTTTATAGTACTCCTCGGACCAGCCACACATATCTAAAAATAAACGTATTTCACGCTTGGTTAAAGAAAATTATTCCTTTCAATTCATTACACTTCCAAATTTTCAGCACATTAAAGGAAGCAATTTTTTTCCAAAACATATTGTTTTATAAAGGGATATAGATCTCTAAAATCAACTTTGGCCAAGATTTGGTATTTCTCAGAAATATAAAAATTTGTCTAAAATATAATAAACTTTACACTTAATTAGTTTGTTAGTACTACTATTTCCCATGGTAGGTCAACATTATATCTGACCAACTTTCGTGCATTTTTTTTTATCATACTTGGCTTTTACTAAATCAATGTGATTTTCTACGTAACTGTTTATCCTACTTGTCACAAACTTAAAAAGTAATCTAAAATATCATAAACATTTCACGGTTGTCCACATATAATAAGATTTTTGCCGAAATATCATATTTGGGTTGAGTTGTGAAATAACAGCAAAATGTAAAGTTTGTGATATGTTAGAACAATTTTAATGTTTGTGCGGAAAACTAAGTGCTGGAAAGTTTCATTTGGGATGATTAACTTTATTTAAGTCCTACATGTTTCAATTAATAACAATACATCAAATTCATGATTATATATTCATAATTCATGGTTATAACCTTATTTATGACCTTCCTTATTTTCGACGATTCACTCTGCGAAAAACAGAATTACTCACGAGCAACCGCCACCACCTGCTTCCCGACGCTGCGACCAAAGTATAAGCCAACGAGAGCCCCAGGCGCGCTTTCAATGCCTTCGGCTATGTTTTCTAGGTATGTGATCTTCTCTTCCTTGATTAGAGGCACAACCATCTCCAGGAACTTCGGGTAGAGATGGTAGTGGTCGCTAACGATATATCCTTCCATACGGATCCGTTTTGACAATAGGTAAAGCAAGTTGTGGACGCCATCGGGCTGCTCAAGGCTGTATTGGGAGATCATCCCACAAACAGCAACACGGCCGTAGTGTCTCATGTTGCTTAGAGCCGCTTCGAGCATCTTCCCTCCTACGTTCTCAAAGTAGATGTCGATGCCATCGGGGAAGTACCTAATGAACAACAACACAAATTTGTTATTATCTATATAACGAAAAATTGCCAAAAAATGTACTCCCTCCGTCCCAGATAATTCGTCCCAGTTTTCCATTTCGGTCTGTCCCACATAATTTGTCCCACTTCACTTTACCATTTTTGGTAGTGGACCCCATATTCCACTAACTCATTCATACTCACATATAATTATAAAACTAATATATAAAGGTAGGACCCACATTCTACTAACTTTTTCAACCCATTTTTCTTTACAATTCTTAAAACCCGTGCCCGGTCAAAGTGACCCGAATTATCTGGGACGGAGGGAGAATAAGTTTTGGTCAAATTCTTTCAAAAAACTAACCAAAAAAATTATATATTTGGATTTGTTATCCACATATGTGGGATGATTGCGAACTGATCAATACTTCGTGGTTTTTAGCTGATTTTTACCAAACTTCGCAGTTTTTTGGTACTAGTTTTTATGAAATTTGTGTTGGATACAAAAGGATTCTTTTCTCATATAAGAACATAAATATGTGTTTTGTGTGTTAAATTACTAACTATTCTTCAATGTTAGCTAAGTATACACATTTTTATAGCAATGATAGATCATAGGGAGGCAAAAGGTCACCTCTTCAACGTTGCATCATAGTCTTTCTCTTCTTTGTAGTTGAACGCTTCGTCAAACCCCAATTTGTTCTTCAAGAGATCGACCTTCATCAATGCAACAGCCGACTTGTTCATCAAATGTGAAACATAAACTTTCCACGGAAGAAAAATAGCACATAAATCTAATAAGTTTTCGATAAGCCATTAGATTCTGACCTTTTCTTTGCTCCCTGCACTCCCAACAACGTAACAACCTGCGGTCTTTGCCAACTGACCAACGAGCTGACCAACAGCTCCGGATGCAGCAGAGACAAACATAGTTTCCCCCTTTTTGGGAGAGCAAAACTCGAAAAAACCAACATAAGCTGTCATGCCAGGCATGCCTAAAATGATAAAACGAAACACGTTGATTTTTTGTCTCATGTTCGTACATCTCCTATTGTTTTTATTTCAGAAATTATCAAGATAAACGCCACAAATCCAACATTTCCCGTGTATTCAAGCATGTATAGTTCATCATAAACTGCATACATAACTAGATAAATAACTTGTGCAGAATCATAAACAACTAGTTCTACCTCAGAACTAGGGACAAGAATCAAGCGAGAAATTTAAAGGCTACAAGCTAAATAAGCCGATCATCACAATGGGCTCGAGAAACTCACCAAGAATCCCTGTATAATAAGAGAGAGGCAAATCTCTATCAGGGACCTTAAACAATGTGTCTGCATCTTTAATAAGGCTATACTCCTCCCAGCCAGTAATCCCCCAAACCAGCTCGCCCGTCTTGAAATTCGGATGAGACGAATCCAGTACTTTCGACACTCCAAATCCAGAAATAGGCTGTCACTAGAAAAAGGTCAAGAAACACAAAAAACATGCAACCAACATTGTATCAATGGAAAGATAACATTTTTTATTTGTTTCCCCAAAATCTCAAACTATTCATCAATCAAGAACCTCAAAAAGGCATAACCTACATTTTAACTATGGAAATCTTCCCACTATTCATCAACAAAAACAATACAATTATAGTATTCAAATGAGATCATCTACACAATATTTTATTATAAGTCAATCTTTTTTTTAATAAAATAAAAAATTAAGGGTCCCTATTTAAATCAAGACGTATATAACAAATTCTATTCCAACAAGAAGCAAAAATTAATTTCAACAAGAAAAATTTCACTAAAAAAAACTAAACTTACAGAATCCAGCTTGAAAGAAGGAATATAGACATTCCGCTTCCTCATGCTTTGAATAATGTAAGGATCGCAAGATAAGTAGAGATTCTTGACCAAAACGGCGCCGTCGCAACCGCTGGGAATTTTGAGCTGAATTTTGGAAGTTCTAAGCGACATATCAGATTCTTTCAAAGATGATTTGACATAGTTGCTGAGTATCACTTGCTTGTTGCTAATTTCCTCACCCATTTTGCCGTTAATTCTGGTGGAATTCTGGTGTTCAGCTCCATTGTTTTATATTTGAAAAGCTCTTGGTCCATACAATTCTTCTTAGACTTTGCCAGTTTCAAAAATTTATAATTATGAATTTTAGATTACGAATTTACCCCTCTCATTTTTGCTTCCTCCAATTGCAAGTTTATTTTCCCCCAATTCCCACCAAAGGATAGCTGCAAATTCATCAACGTTACCACCCTTCATCTCGCCTCGTCTCTACAATTTTTCGGGGCAAAATTCCTTCATGATTCATCCCCGAACTTACACACTCCGTCCATGAAATATTGTCCGGGTTCTAAGAAAAGTGAGACGAAAAAATTAGTGGAATGAAGGTCTCACATTTATATATTAGATTTGTAATAGAACGTGAGTGTAAAGAGTTAGTGGAAAGTGGAGACTATTTACCAAAAGAAGAAAAAAAGCAAAGTGGACAACTTTTCACGGACGGACCAAAATGGAAAAACTGGACAACATTTCACGGACGGAGAGAGTAGTCGGTTTGTGAATGAGTTTCAGTCCAAACAGGTGGGCCGACTAGCCGGCAGGGAAGGTTGCGGCGGCCGATGGTTAAGGCGCTCGGAAAGCTTGGGAGATACTCCCTCCGTCCGCAAAATATTGTCCAAGTTTGACTTGACACGGGTTTTAAGAAATGCGTAGAAAAGTGAGTTGAAAAAGTTAGTTGAACGAGGGTGACCCATTTATATATTAGTAACTCACTGCATTTGACTAACTTACACACAATATTTGTAATGTTGTTTTCAATACTTTTAATTTTTCGTAAAAAATTCGGCACAATATTTGACTTATTATTTATTTATTTCGACTAAAGTTTAAATTTTGTCTCCCATATTTATTTCGAAATATATTTTGGTCCATTGTTTATAGATTTTGTCAATTAGCTAGAGTAATTGTATTTTAAAGTCCATAATTAGGCTCGTATACTAAAAAAAAACATATTTTATCCTATACATTAATAATCAATTAGGTGCGTTCGTTTATGGTCCTAACCTATATATTTCGATTTCATATTTAACTTGTTAATTAAGTCAATCCATATTTAACTCATTAATCAAGTCAAAATGAGATTAATTAACCATTAATTATTAACAAAAATAGTGTTTTAATATGGACCAAAACATATAACCAGATCTAGGAATGAACGGCGATTGGGGTCCGGGGGACCGACCGACCCCACCGCCGTCCCATGAATACCACCAGAATAAAGCTTATGTCATTGTGCTTCAAGTCTTCAACCCCACGATGTAGAAAGAATTGCAGATATGCAACGGCTGATGAAAAGGAGAAAAAATTCAATGATCAAGACATACCACACCGTCAATTCTATTTGGTGTGTCCTACCAATAGATCTTTGACAAATATAAATACAATATACTATTCATAATTCCAACACTCTAAATTATATGGAAAGCTTCTACCCATCCATGTATAATGCATACACTATTATGTACTTTTATATTTAATCAATTTTCATGATTATTGTCAAGATCATCTTAAACATAAATACAGAAAACGATCACGTCAACCATTTTAGATTTTAGGTGATTACCTTTTTTTCCTCTTTATTTATATATATATAAAAAATTTAGATAAATAAAACATATAATTATAACGGCAAGTTTATTAGCGTTAAATACTTAAAATTAAATTAATTATATGACTAATTATATAGTGTAGTTTTTGTTTAATATCTTCACTGCACATTGATTGCATGAATATTATATATGAGTGCTATGTTAAATTATAAAAATACTTAAATAATAATAAGATGTTCTAAAAACTAATACTAATACATTTTATCCTTTTCAATATACTATCAAAAAGTTCCATAAACAAAAATTCCATGAATAACATTTAAATTTAAAATTATAAAAAAATTTAAAGTTATGGATCAGCGAACTTGATCCAAATACGCACATTTTGCCTATATGCATGGTTCTGGTTCTTTGCTAGGGTGTTGTAGTTGGAACTTGTATAACTATAACTATGAAAGCACATTCCTGAAATTCCCTTATCTCATCTATAGTTGGAATTTGTATAACCATAATATTACAATATTCATATTTCCATGTTGAAATTTCGTAATATAATTTTATCATCTTTCAATCAAATTGCAATTACTCCTGGGCCCGACGCAGAGATTAAATTCAACCACCATTATGTGGGCTTAAATTAAATTGAAATATTGCAGTCTTCTAGATGTTATAAGTTGCATTCCTCATTCGTATCGAGGAACATGTGTAGAGAAGACTTCGACGACGTCCCTTAATGAAATAAGTATTTTTAAAGATCGAATTGCCACGAACAAAGGAAAAATTTGGAGGGGAATTAGTAGAGGAATTAATGTGAAATGACAGGGACAAAAACGTCTTCATGCGTGGAAGACCATTGCGTGTTGTCAGCCAAATATGGAACAACAAACGCACACGTATATTTACGGCTTGGTGGGACTGCCCATATACAATTAAGTCAACATAAAATTTTTCCTTTTCCAATTGTGAAGAACCAAACGAGCCCTTATTGTACTAGTATTATATTAGTATTACCCTTCGCAGTCATTTTTTTTTCAAGGTCTGCTGCAATAAATACAACATTTATTTTTCACTATCATGCTCAATTTTATAGTAACCCTCCTAGGACCAACCCATCTAAAAATAAACATATTGCACGCTTGGTTAAAGAAAATTAATCCTTTCAATTTATTGCACTTCCAAATTTTCAACACATAACAAGAAGCAATTTTTTCCAACACATAATTTTCTATAAAGGGATATAGGTCTCTAAAATCATCAACTTTGGCTAAGATATAATAACCTCATTTAAGTCCTTCCTTATTTCCGATGATTCACTCTGCAAAAAACAGAATTACTCACGAGCAACCACAACCACCTGCTTCCCGACGTTGTGACCGGAGTATAAGCCAACGAGAGCCCCAGGCACGCTTTCAATGCCTTCGGCTATGTCTTCGACATATGTGATCTTCTCTTCCTTGATTAGAGGCACAACCATCTCCAGGAACTTGGGGTAGAGATGGTAGTGGTCGTTAGCGGCAAATCCTTCCATACGGACCCGTTTTATTGCTGCGTTAAACAAGTTGCGGACGCCAGGCTGCTCAAGGCTGTTGTATTCGGAAATCATCCCACAAAGAGCAATACGGCCGTGGAGTCTCATGTTGCTTAGCACCGCTTCGAGCATCTTCCCTCCCACGTTGTCAAAGTAGATGTCAATGCCATCGGGGAAGTACCTAATGAACAACAACACAAATTTGTGAGTATTATCTATATAACGATAAATTGCCGGAAAAACTATAAAATTTGGTCAAATTATTTCAAAAAACTAATCAAAAAAATTATATATTTGGATTGGAGACAAAAAGGATTCTTTTCTTTATATAAGAACATAAATATGTGTATTGTGTGTTAAATTACTAACTATTCTTCCATGTTAAATAAGTATACACATTTTTATAGCAATGATAGTTCATAGGGAGGCAAATGGTCACCTCTTCAACGCTGCATCATAGTCTTGCTCTTCTTTATAGTTGAACGCTTCGTCAAACCCTAATTTGTTCTTCAAGAGATCGACCTTCATCAATGCAACAGCCGAATTGTTCATCAAATGTGAAACATAAACATGCCAACCAATCTAGCCAACAATCGTCTAATAAGTTTTCGATAAGCCATTAGATTCTGACCTTTTCTTTGCTCCCTGCACTCCCAACAACGTAACAACCTGAGTTCTTTGCAAACTGACCAACGAGCTGACCAACAGCCCCGGATGCAGCAGAGACATACACAGTGTCCCCCTTTTTGGGAGAGCAAAACTCGAAAAAACCAACATAAGCCGTCATGCCAGGTATGCCTAAAGTGATAACACGAAACACGTTGATTTTCAGTCTCACGTTCGTACATCTCCTATCGTTGTTTTTCAGAAATTATCAACATACACGCCACAAATCCAACATTTCCCAATCTATTCCCCTCCTAATACAAGCATATATAGTTCATCAACAGCTTGTTTCTTTAATAGTTTAACTGCATACATAACTAGATAAATAACTTGTGCAGAATCCATAAACAACTAGTTCTACCTCATAACTAGGAAGCAAGAATCAAGCGAGCAATTTAAAGGCTACAAGCTAAATAAGCCGATCATCACATGGGCTCGAGAAACTCACCAAGAATCCCTATATAATAAGAGAGAGGAAAATCTTTATCATGAATCTTAATCGATGTGTTTGGATCTTTAATAAGGCTATACTCCTCCCAGCATGTAAACCCGCTAACTAGCTCGCCCGTCTTGAAATTTGGATGAGACGAATCCAGTACTTTCGACACTCCATATCCAGTAATAGGCTGTCACCAGAAAAAGGTCAAGAAACACAAAAAAGATGCAACCAACATTGTATCAATGGAAAGATAACATTTTTTATTTGTTTCCCCAAATCTCAAACAATTCACCAAACAAGACCTCTGCAGAAACACCAAAATGACATAACAAACATTTTATCAATAGAAAGACACAGTTTTTAATTTTCTCCCCAAAATCTCAAACTATTCATCAAACAAGAACCTGTAAAAGACATAACCAACATTTTAACTATGGAAAGATACAATTTTTATTTCTTCGGTTCTTCCCACTATTCATCAAACAAAAACAATAAGATTATAGTATTCAAATTAGATTTACACAAAATTTTATTATAAGTCAATCTTTTCTTTAATAAAAATAAAAAATTAAGAGCCCCGATTTAAATCCATACATATAGAACAACTTCTACTCCAACAAGATGAAAAAATGAATTTCAACAAGAAAAAATTCACTAAAAAAACTAAACTTACAGAATCCAGCTTTATAGAAGCATAATAGACATTCCCCTTTCTCATTCTTTGAACAGCGAAAGGATCAATGGATAAGTAGAGATTCTTGACCAAAACGGCACCATCGCAACCGCTGGGAATTTTGAGCTGAATTTTGGAAGTTCTAAGCGACATATCGGATTCCTTCACAGATGTTTCGACATAGTTGTTGAGTATCACTTGCTTGTTGCTAATTTCCTCACCCATTTTGCCGTTAATTCTGGTGGAATGCTTCATTGTTTTATATCTGAAAAGCCCTTGGCCGCACTATTCTTCTTAGAGCTTCAAACTAATGGAGTAGAAGTTTTGGGTTGTGGGTAGTAGTGGCGCCATAGCTCGGTGGGAATCAAATGGAGCTCTTATAAAAAAAACAAAAATTAACACCTAAATACCTAACCAGCCGCAATTCACTTGAAAAAAGATCCAATTACGTGGGCCCCACCAGTCCATATAAGAGCATCTCCAATGCAAATAGGTCAGCCGCTCTCTCTCCCTGCCACGTCAGCAGTACTAAAAATCCACCTGCCACATCAGATTTAGGCCAGCCGCAATAAAAATAATTCAAAATATACTACATTTACGGAATTAAAATTACGATTAAATTACCGACATAAATTTACGAGACATATACGGGAAAATTCATTAATTTTATTTAAATTAAAAAAAGTACATTAACTAAAAAAAAAAAAATTACATAATAAAAAAAAATCCGAGCTTCCACACACGAGCCACCGCCCCACTCTACTCCTCACTAATTTATTAAAAAAATACATTAAAAAATGTTAGTATGCCTTGAATCCGTTATAGTCGCGTTTATATAGTTTTTCAAGAATTAAAAAAAAAAGAATTAAAAATAAGAATTAAAAAAAATAAAAAAAAGAATTAAAAAAAAATAGCGCTGGCCGATTGGCACGCCACAATGGCGGCCAGCGCATCGGCCAGCGCTACGCGATCGGCTAGCCCATGCCGCTTTTTTCGCCGATTTCGGGCTGGCCTGCTGCAATGGTTCAGCTAGCCGGTTGGCTAACCGGCATTGGAGATGCTCTAAGGAAACCCTTCCCTCGTGTTCTTTTTTCTTTATGTCTTTAGGTTATGGCTGACAAATTTTGTTGTATTTGTGGGTCATTAGGTATTAACCTCACTATATTTCACTACCTTGAAGGTTACATATTTTTAATTAACTTATCACATACTCATGAGATTTATAAATATATTTACTGTATATTTTTGACAATTTTTCTAAATATTTTTGAGGTATAGATATTCGTGAATATTAAGGTCACAGTCAATAGATGATACCTGGATATTGATACATAATTATTTAAAAATTAAATAATACCAACATATCAATATTCAAGTATCGTCTATTGACTGTAACATTAATTTTTACGAGTACACATATCTTAAAAATATTTTAAAATTCTTTTATTATAAAAAATTGAAGAATGAACTTTTCTTGTATGTCACAAAATTAAGTGATAATATTGAAGGCCAAATTATATTTAGAAAATTCATAAAAGAAATAAATAGTAAATATATTTATAAAAGAATATGAGTATGTGTGATAAGTTTATTAAAAATATATACCCTTCAAGGGTATTTTCGTCCAAAATCTTTGAAAATAGTGAAAATGTACTTCGATTGATATTAACTCATAGTTGACGGATCTCAAATGGTATATTTAAAGTTCACGGATATAAAATGGTATTTAGACAAAGTTCGTGGATAAAAAAAGATATTGAAGGTCAAATTATATTTTAAAAATTCATAAAAAACATATATAGTACAGATATTTATAAAAAAATATGAGTATGTGATAAGTTTATTAAAAATATATACTCTTTAAGATATTAAGGGTATTTTCGTTAAAAAACTTGAAAATAGTAAAAAAAGTACTTCGATTGATATTAACTCATAATTAACGGATCTTAAATGATTTTTAAAGTTCACGGATTTAAAATAGTACTTTTTACAAAATTCGTGGATAAAAAAAGATATTCCCTCTTCTTCTCTATAATAGGCAGGGGTATTTTCGTCAGCACCCATTTAATAAATTAACACCTAAATCCCTAACCAGCCGCAGTTCTTCAACACTGTTTGGAAAAAGATCCAATTACGTGGGTCCCACCAGGACATATTATGACTTTAGGTTGTGGGCTATGGCCGGCAAATATTACTGTAGTAGTGGGACATTTGGTATTAACCTCACTGACTAACTCACACACAGTGTTTGTAATGTTGTTTTCAATAGTTTTAATTTTTCGTAAAAATGCGGCACAGTATTTGACTTATCTCGCATATTTATTTATGAAGATAGTTTGGTCCATTGTTTAAATACTTTGTCAATTAGGTAGGGTGGGGAGTGTTATATTGCTAACTCAATACCTAATTGCTAACTACAACTAAATAATAGCCATTAGATATTTAAATTAAGGGCCTAGATCATCAACTAAGAAATATCAATACGATAAAAAAACGTCAATAAGCGCGATTAATTCCATAAAATATCAATAGGGGTATTAATGTCAATTAACTACATGTTTAGTTATAACTAACTTTTAAAAGAAATCCCAAAACTTTAAATTCATATAACATATATCAAATTAAAGATAATTTTATAAGGATTCCAACGATATCATATATGCATATGTTCCGACGTCAAAATTTGAAAAAAATCGAAAATTTTTCAATTTTTTCGTTAAGCAGAAATGTCAACATACTATATAAAATATGTCAATATAATACATGTAGAATGTCAATATAAGCAATGGGTTAACATTCTTAAAGCATCGTGTTGACATTCTCAAAGCAATGTGTTGATATTTCGAAACACTATATTGACATTTTCATCTAAAACCCTAATTTGGCGTTTTTTTTTTTATCTTTTTTTATTTTATTAATAAAAACGAAAATTACACGTGGCAAATTGTAGACCACACGATTTCTATAATCCTATGGCCTTAAATTAGTTGTAGTTAGCAATTAAATGATGAGTTAGCAATTGATCACTCCCCTAGGTAGGGTAATCTATACGATATATAAAAGGGGAGTTTTGAGGGTATTTAGGGAAATAAGTAGAATTTTGGGGGTATTTAGGTAAATCAATTATAATTTAATTGTAATCATTTTAAAAGGAAATTTACAAGATTGTTATTTAATTTAAAATTTTATATTAAATTAATTATATATAATTTAAAAGCCAAAACATGTGATTTAGTGGAGTGAGTGGAAGGTTGTGATATTTTTACCTATGAGTTGTGTTGAAGAGTGACGAATTATGAAGAATTAAAGGTTTTAGTTTATAATGATGAGATTGATTTTAATTTTAAAGTTAATGTAGTTTATAAAGAAGTTTTAAAAATGATGAGTAATTATCTATTGTGTTTAATTCTTTATTGTGAAAGATTTATCTTTCTACTCAATAATCTAATGTTTAAACATTATATTATGGATTTGTTTTAAAATTGTTTAATTCATCACACTCAAAATGAGTATCCATACTTCGAGTCGACTCCCAGAGCCGCCTTGTCTGTTATCGCAACCTTGAAAACAAGCTTAAAATTGTTTAATTCATTAAAAAAAAAACTAATTTCTCGATGACCTAGTCAAGAGAAATCGACGCTTGAATTCATTGGTCAAACGGATAAAACATTTGAATTTTAGTGGAAGTATTGCCACTGAATAGCTGGGATTTAGATCCCATACTTTGCATTCAGTCACAACAGGAGAGGTTGTTATTCTTGAATTACAAAATTATAATATTAATATTTCCATATTGAAATTTTGTAATATAAGTTTATCATCTTTCAACCAACATTATATATGGGCTTAAATTAAACTAAAATATCGCAGTCTTCTAAACGTTATAAGCTACATTGCCTCATTTTTATCGAGGAACATGCGTCAAAAAGACTTCAACGACGTCCCTTAATGATATATGTATTTTTAAACTCACATTGTGATTACGATATCAAAATTTTACAACGGACAAAAGCACTCTAAGATAAGTTGAGAACACAAATTTCCTATCCAAATTATATTTTGAATCTGCCGCCAATGGTTGATCATTTATTGATATTTATTGTACTAGTATTATATTACTCCTTTGCATTCATTTATTTTTTCAAGGTCTACTGCTATAAATTCAACATTTATTTTTCACAAGCATGGTCAATTTTATAGTACTCCTCGGACCAGCCCCACGCATCTAAAAATAAATGTATTTCACGCTTGGTTAAAGAAAATTATTCATTTCAATTTATTGCACTTCCAAATTTTCAACACATAACATGAAGCAATTTTTTTCCAACACATTGTTTTATAAAGGAATATAGGTCTCTAAAATCATCAATTTTGGCCAAGATTTGGTATTTCTCGTGAATTTTAAAATTGGCCTAAAATATAACAAACTTTACACTTTCTTTGTTATTTCCCATGGCAGGTCAATCACCTTATCCGACCAACTTCCGTGCATTTTTAATCCTACTTGGCACTTACTAAATTAATGTGATTTTCAACGTAGCTTTTCATCCTACTTGTCACAAACTTAAAAAGTAATCTAAAATATCATAAACATTTCATGGTTGCCCACGTTTAATAAGATTTTTGCCGAAAATATCATATTTGTGCTGAGTTGTGAAATAACAACAAAATGTAAAGTTTGTGATATTTTAGACCAATTTTAGTGTTCGTGGGAAAAACTAATATTTGGAAAGTTTCATGATATTATATGTCAAGATCCCTTTATAAAATAAGGCAGAATAGAGAATAGAGCAGACATATTTTATTTTCATCGTGTGACTTTGAGTGAGACCTCCCGAAAACAATAAGGTCATGCTTGGTATGATGGAATGGAATGAGGATGGAATGGAACGAAGGTTGGAATGGAATGAAGATATGAATGAAATGTCAATTTCCTTGGATTTCCTTTGCATTTTCATCCATTCACTCATTCATTCCATCACACCAAGCAAATGAATAGAATGAAAGTAGGAATCACATTCCATTCCATCATACCAAGAAGCCCCTAAATGTTTTCCCTATATATGGAAGCAGATCACTTCAATTTAGAATAAAAACAAAACAAAACACATACTGAAAAATGGAGGGAAACAAGCAGATTGTATTGAAAGACTACATGAAGGGTTTGATATAGGAATCAGATCTGAAAACCTCATAAATCAAACGGAATATTCCCAACGGTTCCTTTATGGTGAAGGAAAATGGAAAACACGGACCTCACCGGGGGGTAAAAGAGTCAATATAACCGTGCCTCAGCGGGGTAAAATTAGGGCTGGCCCGATTTGTTTAACTCCTAATTCAACACTTCATTGATTATTTTATAATATAGATAACTAAAAAAATTAATTTTCAATTTTATATTAAATATATAAATTATATACTTAATTTTATTAGTATAATAATAGATTAAAACAAATTAGAAACTTCAAAATTAAATTAATTATATGACTAATTATATAGTGTAGTTTTTGTTTAATATTTTCATTGAACATCGATTGTATGAATACTATATACTCGTGCTATGTTAAATTATAAAAATAGTTAAATAATAATAAGATGATCTCCATAGTTTCTTAATAAAATAAAACAAATAATAGTTCTAATACAAAGTATAAAGCTATTATATTTTTATGTTTACGTATAAAATGACTTACAATAATTGTGATGTGATGCAAAACGTATAGAGAAATTGACAGAACGAAGAAGAAATTCAAAGAAACCCTAGTTTCAATGAAAACAAAATATTATTATCAAAAAATCAACTGCGTCCAAAAACAAAAAACATTAGCTATTTATAAGCATCTAGAAACCCTAGAAATTCAAAAGGAAAATAAGCAAAATAGGAAAACAAAATATTGTGGAAGGAAAAATAATTACTCCTAATATTTTCTCCCTACTATATTTTTCCATCTATAAATTCTACTAACTAGGAAATAAATAAATCACAAAATATATTTTTCTTAGCCTCCAAGTCTTGTCTTCTATACCTGCATCACGAAGATGATTAAATATTTAAATAGATAGAATAATGAATATCTTTCATACATGGTGTATTTCTTATACATGGAATATGGAACTTTCCATATAATTTATTGTTTCCATTGTGCCCGTTTGGTTGGGCTGACTGGCCCGATTAAATCTCAATAGATTGTTAATAGCGTGTTCGGTTGGTAAAATAAACTAAAATCACGGCCCATGACTAATAAGAGGCCCGCCTCTTTGATACCATTTTCATTATTTAAGCCAGACTATTCACTCTTCCTTACAGTTTTCTGTCTTCTGTCTTCTGGCGTTTTCTATCATCATTTATTTTACAAAAATTGATTGGATTTTGACCGATACTTTTTTTTTGCCAACATTTGTTGATTTTTGCTGAATTCGGCCGTGACAAATCTGGTTAAAATTTTATATTTTAATCATTTCAAGTTTCTATTAAAATGCTTTTGATCCTTAATATTTTTATAAAAATAATCCACTAGTAATTAGAATTCGTGTCGATCTAAAGTTTGAGGTAAGTTTATGAGTTTAGGTTAATTGATTTTAATTAGTAGCAGTAGTTTTAGTTTGATTTAATAAATTGTGAATTTTAATTATTTTTAATATTTAATAAAAAAGGGTTAATATAATTACCTGTTTACCAAACATCAAACTAAAATTATCTAAGATTTGATCTAGTAAACCAAACAACAATCTTTATCCAATATTAATTATATCCTAGATAAGGCCATCCTAACCTATCTCATACTATATCTTAGGACTATTTAGTGTCTTCAACCAAACAGGCATACTGTTTATACATCTAGTTGGAAGCACGACTATATATAATTCCACTTGTCAAGTATCTATTAGTATGGCATACCAAATAGGATTGACACCTTTTGGATGGACCACTGAAATTTTTTCTCCACTTTGATCATATGTATTGAGAATTTAACTTTATTTATTGGAGGCTATTAAGAAACTAAACGTTATGGCTTGTTCAAGGGTGACCTTTTGAAGAACAAATAGGGGTTTGATGATGCATTCAACTACAATGAAGAGTCAGACCTGAATGAAGCCATAAAGAGGTATATATATAAAGTGACAAAATTAAATTATTTTTTTTACATATATAATTAACTGATCTGACCATATAGATTATGGGCCAGCAAGATATTGGGTCGGGCCATTCCAATCCAGAGATATATATAGCCCATATGACCCTGGCTAGCCACATAAATAAACAAAAAACATATTTTTAGGCCCAAAATTTCCCTTTCGGTCTAATGAGCACAGCCCCGGCCCGTACTTTGTTATCTCTAATAAGTGTATGAAATTAATAACAACTGCTTCCTCCGTCTCATTAAAAATGACCCACTTTTCTTTTTGGTTTGTTCCAATCAAGATGACCCATTACTTAAAATGGAAACCCATTTATCTCTGCTTTATCTCCTCTCTCTTACTTTACTCTCTTCATTTAACACACAAAATAAAGTTGCATAAAATCTTGTGCCGCCCAAGAAAGGGGTCATCTTCCTTGGGACGGAGGGAGTATTTAGGTACTTCCCCGAAGGGATCGACATATATTTTGAGAACTAGGAGGCAAAATGCTCGATGCGGTTCTCCCGAACATGAGACCCCACGGCCGCATCGCCGTAAAGGGGACGTGGAGGAGCCAGACGCGACACACAACTTGATATATGTGATCATAAAGAAAATCCGAATGCAAGGATTCAGCGCTTCGACTACTTCAACCTCTACCTTGACTACATGGAGATGGTGTTGCCTCTGATTAAACAAGGCAAATTGGCTTATGTTGAAGGAATTGAGGCTGCACCAGCTGCTTTGGTTGGACTCTTTTCCGGTCGGAATGTGGGGAAGCACAAGCAGGTTGTTCTAGTGGATCGTGATTGATCGATTTGGTCCCGTCGATCTAGATTTAATGGATGGTCAAGATTGATTCTTGTATTATAAATCTAAAATAAATATAGTAGTAGTAAGTTGTTAGCAATGTAAGAAGACAATAATTTGTGTGAATTCTCAGCGCCATGAGCATTAATAAATCAGAGCTGTTTTTATATGTTTATGTTATAAACTATTTTCAATTTTTTATTCAATTTTTTCACATAAACATATAAAAACAGCTCTGATTTATTAATGCTCATGGTGCTGAGAATTCACACAAAATTATTGTCTTAATTATATTACAAGGATTAATCCTCACCGTCCATAAAATCAAGATCGAAAGGACCAAATTGATCAATCTGCGGATTTGGTGCATTACTAATTCGTTGCTAACAGTTTGTAATGGACACTGATTGTTGCTAATATTTTCGATCCCTTCTTGATGCCATCAATTTAGGAGCGGATTTGGTGTATTGCTAATTTGTTGCTAACGATTTGTAACAGACTAAGTTTGCTGCTAAATATTTCGATCCCTTTTTGATGTCAACAATTTAGGAGCGGATTTGGTGCATTGCTAATCCGTTGCTAACAATTTGTAGCGGACTAAGTTCATTGCTAGCGTTTTCGATCCCTTTTGATGCCAACAATTTAGAAGCGGATTTGGTGCGTTGCTAATTCGTTGCTAACAATTTGCAACATACTAAGTTTATTGCTAAATTTTTCGATCCCCTTTTGATGCCAACAATTATCAACGGACTCATTCTGCTAATAATTCGTTATTAAAACATTAGTAGCACAATTTAGGTAGTTGCTAAACATCCATATACACCAATTTTCTCCAAGAGCAAGAGGAGGGCGATTGAGAAGAGTTCAACCATCAAGACGAAGGATTCTCAACCCCTAATTCATCTCCGGGACATTTAGTATCAATTTACTTGTGTTTTCCATGTTTTCTACCAATGATTTTGTTGAATTCTTGTTAAACATGAGTAGCTAGATACATTTGTGGAGCTTTGGATGAAGATTACTTTGAATATGTTTTGATTTAATTGAATTGAACTTTCGCCTAGCTCTTGTGGTTATTTTGCTTGTTCTTGTGCTTTTATTGTTCTTTTGTTTGGCCAACTTTAGAACCATGTCCGTTTAACTAGATTAATCGAGAGATAGCTAGTTTTATGTGGTAAAAGAAACGAGTACAACACATGGTTTATCTACACTCGAGAGAGGGGACCCTATGTGAGGGCTTGAGTCTTAGGAACTTAAGGAATTAGAATCTTTGGAAGGAGACTTTGATAGTTAGAATCTAATCAACTGGGTAGGTGCACTCGAGAGAGGGCTTATCTATGGTAGCGACTTTCCTAATAATCCTAGAGACACAAATAGGTGAATCGATCTTTTAATGTTATATTTGGCTCATGTAGTTGTTTTGTCATTCCCGCGCCTTTACATTCATTGGATTAGCTACCCGTTTGAATGCATCTTTACACTGTTACAATATACGAGAGCTGATTAACAAATGTGTGATTTGGGAGTGGACAACACCTTAATTAATATCATCCGAGAGGAGTGAGGTTTTGTGTGAGGATATAAATCTTAGGAGCCTTTTGGAGTTGTGTGCTTACACTATAAGGAGACTTTGGGCCTAGCATGCAACCTACAAGTCATGTGCATTCGAGAGAAGGCATGATCTTACCTTTGTGATAGCTTAGTAACTCTTGAGACCCCGTCGGCATAGCTCGAAGATTGATTTAGAGGTTTAGTGAGATTAATCAAGACTATAACATTGTAGTTGGATCCCAAAGCTCTACTCTTTCTCCACTTTCTCTTCAATTCACTCATCTTCATTTTATTTACTTTCTTTTGATTCATTGTTCTTAGGATTTAGATACAAAAACACAATCTTCGGTCGTCTAAATAGCGAATGATCGTGATTCGAGGTACTTAAGCACTTAATTAGTCTCTGTGGATACGATACTCTTGACTTGCCTATACTATAATAGCCTCGTACACTTGCGGGTATTTCTCGTGTTAAAATAATTCGAGTCACCTTCCATACGGACCCGTTTTATTGGTGCGTTAAACAAGTTGTGAACACCGGGCTGCTCAAGGCTGTTGTATTGTGAGATCATCCCACAAAGAGCAACACGGCCGTGGATTCTCATGTTGCTTAGCATCGCTTCGAGCATCATCCCTCCCACGTTATCAAAGTAGATGTCAATGCCATCGGGGAAGTACCTAATGAACAACAACACAAATTTGTGAGTATTATCTATATAACGATAAATAATCGGAAAAACTATAAAATTTGGTCAAATTCTTTCAAAAATCTAACCAAAAAAATTATAAATTTTGGATTTGTTATCCACAGACATAGGATACCAAACTTTGCGGTTTTTTTTTTGGGGGGATTTTATGAAATTTGTGTTGGATACAAAAGAATTATGTTCTTATAAGAACATAAATATGTGTATTGTGTGTCAAATTAATAACTATTCTTCAATATTAATTAAGTATACACATTTTTATAGCAATGATAGATCATAGGGAGGCAAAAGGTCACCTCTTCAACGCTGTATCATAGTCTTGCTCTTCTTTGTAGTTGAATGCTTAGTCAAACCCCAATTTGTTCTTCAAGAGATCGACCTTCATCAATGCAACAGCCGATTTGTTCATCAAATGTGAAACATAAACTTGCCAACTAATCTAGCCAACAATCTACTAAGTTTTCGATTAGCTATTAGATTCTGACCTTTCGCTCCCTGCACTCCCAACTAGGGCTGACAATTTTTGACACGACACGATAACACGACATGAACCGGCACGAAATTAATGGGTTTGGTCAGAGCTTATCGTGTTCGTGTCCTTATCGGGTCGACCCATTAAGGACACGAAAATTTTGTGTCGTGTTCGTGTCGGGTTCGTGTTATCCGTTAACAATGCGTGTTCATGTCGTGTTCGTGTTATCCGTTAACACATAATATTTTAATATTATTATTCTTATTAACACATAATATTTTAATATTATTATTCTTATTATTTTCATTTTTCAATATTTATTTTCGTGTCATTAATGAGTTCGTGTCGTGTTCGTGTCTGAGGGTAGCGGGTCGTGTTCGTGTTTGAGGTTTTCTTAACGGATCGTGTTCGTGTTTGTTGTTATCGTATTCGTGTCGTTATCGTGTCGACACGATAACGACCCGACACGCACGATTTGCCACCCCTACTCCCAACAACGTACCAACCTGCGGTCTTTGCAAACTGGCCAACAGCTCCGGATGCAACAGAAACATACACAGTGTCCCCCTTTTTGGGAGAGCAAATCTCGAAAAAACTAAATTTTATCTTTCGAATTTTTGCATCCTGGACATTTCAATTCAGATCACAATTGGTCCTACACTAACAATTCCGTCAATTTTTAAACGGTTTTAACCCGATTTTGACCGATTTTTAAACCAAATACATTCCTTGGAAAATCATGTCTGAACAGTGTAGATTATACAGAACGGAGTTGGAAAACAATCAAGGATGATATTTAAATAGTTTTATAGATAATTTTTTCTAGTGAAGCAGAATTTGGCTTCAATCTAAGAATATAGTAGGACCCACATTCCTCTAACTTTTTTCACCAATTTTCCATTACAATTCTTAAAACTCGTGCCGAACTCAAATGGAACTCATAAAGTGGGACGGAGGGAGTAGTATTCAATCGTGTCTATGTTTGAATTTAAGCATATATCTCAAATTTATCATAATTAAGTGTTTTACATTTTACAAATACAACTAATTAACAACATTATTTATTAGATTGATCACATGTTAAATTTATCGGTAGCAACCTGATTAACCCGTTGGGCTAGCCCAAAACCCGAGTTTTTTGGTTTAGTGTTAAACTTCTGTACCCGAAAAAACCACGACCCGATTAGCCCGCACCTGATTGACCCATAACTCGGGTAGGGTTGGCCCGAAACCCGCTGGGCCGACCCGATTGACATCCCTACCAGAGACATCAATGGAAGTTAAAATAAAATAAGAAATGGAGGATTGGAGGTTTGTCTCATCATTTGTGCAATAGTTTGAAAATCAATAAATTGCAATACAGATTGTGTTATTTGCGATGATTAACCTTATTTAAGTCCTTCCTGTTTCCATTAATAACAATACATCAAATTCATGATTATATATTTATAATTCATGATTATAACCTTATTTAGGTCCTTCCTTATTTCCGATGATTCACTCTGCCAAAAACAGACTTACTCACGAGCAACCACCACCACTTGCTTCCCGACGTTGCGACCGGAGTATAAGCCAACGAGAGCCCCAGGAGCGCTTTCAATGCCTTCAGCTTTATCTTCAATGCATGTGATCTTCCCTTCTTTGATTAGAGGCACAACCATCTCTAGGAACTTCGGGTAGAGATGGTAGTGGTCGCTAGTGAAAAATCCTTCCATACGGATCCGTTTTAATATTACGTTAAACGTTAATCAAGTTGTGGACGCCTTCGTGCTGCTCAAGGCTGTATTGGGAGATCATCCCACAAAGAGCAATGCGACCGTGGAGTCTCATGTTGTTTAGCACCGCTTCGAGCATTTTCCCTCCCACGTTATCAAAGTAGATGTCTATGCCATCGGGGAAGTACCTAATGAACAACAACACAGATTTGTGAGTGTTATATATATATAACGATAAATTGCCAGAAAAACTATAAAATTTGGCCAAATTCTTTCAAAAAACTAACCAAAAAAAATATTATATATTTGGATTTGTTATCCACAAACATGGGATGATTGCAAATTGATCCATACTTCGTGGTTTTTCAGCTGATTTACCAAACTTCGCGGTTTTTTGGCAGTTTTTTATGAAATTTGTGTTGGATACAAAAGGATTCTTTTCTTATATATGAACGTAAATATGTGTATTGTGTGTTAAATAACTATTTTTGAAATGTTAAATAAATATACACATTTTTATAGCAATGATAGATCGCTCATAGGGAGGCAAAAGGTCACCTCTTCAACGCCGCATTATAGTCTGGCTCTTCTTTGTAGTTGAATGCTTCATCAAACCCCAATTTGTTCTTCAAGAGATCGACCTTCATCAATGCAACAGCCGACTTGTTCATCAAATGTGAACATAAACTTGCCACGGAAGAAAAATTGCACATAAATCGACAACCAATCTATAGCCAACAATCTAATAAGTTTTCGATAAGCCATTAGATTCTGACCTTTTCTTTGCTTCCTGCACTCCCAACAACGTAACAACCTGCGGTCTTTGCAAACTGACCAACGAGCTGACCAATAGCTCCGGATGCAGCAGAGATATATACAATTTCCCCCTTTTTGGGAGAGCAAACCTCGAAAAAACCAGCATAAGCTGTCATGCCAGGCATGCCTAAAATGATAACACGAAACATGTTGATTTTCAGTCTCACGTTCATACATCTCCTATCGTTGTTTTTCATAAATTATCAAGATACACCCCAAAAATCCAACATTTCCCAATCTATTCCCCTCCTAATTCAAGCATATATAGTTCATCAACAGCTTGTTTCGTTAACAATTTAACTGCATACAAATCTAGATAAATAACTTGCGCAGAATCATAGACAACTAGTTCTACCTCAGAACTAGGAAGCAGGAATCAAGCGTGAAATTTAAAGGCTACAAGCTAAATAAGCCGATCATCACAATGGGCTCGAGAAACTCACCAAGAAACCCAATATAATAAGAGAGAGGCAAATCTTTATCATGAACCTTATTCAATGTGTTTGGATCTTTAATAAGGCTATACTCCTCCCAGCCAGTAAACCCCCAAACTAGCTCGCCCGTCTTGAAATTTGGATGAGACGAATCCAGTACTTTCGACACTCCATATCCAGTAATAGGCTGTCATATGACAGAAAAAGGTCAAACATCAACTAATCTCAGAAACACAAAAGAGGCAACCAACATTGTATCAATGGAAGATAACATTTTTCATTTGTTACCCCAAAATCTCAAACTATTCATCAAACAAGAACCTCAAAAAGACAACCAACATTTTAACTATGAAAAGATTCAATTTTTATTTTTTCCAACTATTCATCAAACAAAAACAATACTATTATATTCCAATTAGATCATCTACACAATATTTTATTATAAGTCAATCTTATTTTTATAATAAAATAAAAAATTAAGGGCCCCAATTTAAATCAAGACATAGATAACAAATTCTATTTCAACAAGAAGAAAAAATTAATTTCAACAAGAAAAATTTCACTAAAAAAATCTAGACTTACAGAATCCAGCGTGTAAGAAGACATATAGAGCACCTGCTTCTTCATGCGGCCAATAATGTAAGGATCGATGGATAAGTAGAGATTCTTCACCAAAACGGCACCATCGCAACCGCTGGGAATTTTGAGCTGAATTTTGGAAGTTCTAAGCGACATATCGGATTCCTTCACTGATGTTTCGACATAGTTGTTGAGTATCACTTGCTTGTTGCTAATTTCCTCACCCATTTTGCAGTTAATTCCGGTTGAATTCTGGTGTTCAGCTTCATTGTTTTATATCTGAAAAGCCCTAGAAAAGCTCTTGGCCACACTATTCTTCTTAGAGTTGCAAATTAATGGAGTAGAAGCTTTGGGTTGAGGGAATCACATGGAGCTCTAATAAAAAAACAAAAATTAACACCTAAATACCTAACCAGCCGCAATTCACTTGAAAAAAGATCCAATTAAGTGGGCCCCACCAGTCCACATAAGGAAACCCTTCCGTAGTGTATTTTTTTCTTTATGACTTTAGGTTATGGCTAACAAATTTTGTTGTATTTGTGGGTCATTAGGTATTAACCACAATATTTGACTTACTATTTGTATTTTGACTAAAGTTTAAATTTTGTCTGGCATATTTAGTTAAAATGTTATTTTGGTCCATTGTTTAAAGATTTTGTCGATTAGGTAGAGTAATTGTATTTTAAAATTCAAAATTAGGCTCGCATATTAAAAAATCATATTTTGTCCTATATATAGTAATAATCAAGTGTGTTTGGTTTTGGTCCTAACCTATATGTTTTGATTCATATTTAACTTGTTAATCAAGTCAATCCATATTTAACTCATTAATCAAGTCAAAATGAAATTAATGAACTATTAACTATTAACAAAAGTATTTTAATATTGACCAAAACATATAACCCGATCTAGGAATGAACGGCGATTGGGGTAGAGGGGGCCGACCGATCCCACCGCCGACCCATGAATACCGCCAGAATCAAGTTTATGTCGTTGTGCTTCAAAGTCTTCGACCTCGCAATGTAGAAAGAATTGCAACAGCCGATGAAAATGAGAAAAAATTCAATGGTCAAGACATACCATATTTAATCAATTTTCATGATTATTGTCAAGATCATCTTAAACGTAAATACAAAAAACGATCACGTCTCCCATTTTAGATTTTAGGTGATTACTTTTTTTTCCTCTTTATTTATATATACAAAAAATTTAGATAAATAAAACATGTAATTATAACTGCAAGTTTATTAGCGTTAAATACTTATAAATTAAATTAATTATATAGTGTAGTTTTTTTTTAAAATATTTTCATTGCACATTAATCGTATGAATATTATACACGAGTGCTATGTTAAATTATAAAAATAGTTAAATAATAATAAGATAGATCTAAAAACTAATTCTAGTACATTTTATCCTTTTCGATATATACTATCAAAAAGTTCCATAAACAAAATTTCAATGAATAACATTTAAAATTAAAATTATAAAAAACTAAAACTACTGTAACAAAAGTGATAGTGATCCCCAATTAAAAAATTAATCTCATCAAAGTTAATTAATACTAGTTAATACATGAAATATCTCCATAGTTTCATAATAAAATAAAACAAATAATAGTTCTAATACAAAGTATGAAATTAATAACAACTACTCCCTCCATCCTGGATAATTCGGGTCACTTTGACCGGACACGGGTTTTAAGAATTGTAATGAAAAGTGGGTTGAAAAAGTTAGTGCAATGTGGGTCCTACCTTTATATATTAGTTTTATAATAAAATGTGAGTAGGAATGAGTTAGTGGAATATGGGGTCCACTGCCAAAAAGGGTAAAAGTGAAATGGGACAAATTATGTGGGACAGACCGAAATGGAAAACTGGGACGAATTATCTTGGACGGAGGGAGTATTTAGTTACTTCCCCGAAGGGATCAACATATATTTCGAGAACGTAGGAGGCAAAATGCTCGATGCGGTGCTCCCGAACATGAGACCGTACGGCCGCATCTCTGCTTGCGGGATGATGGCGCAGTACAATGTCGAGGAGCCAGACGCGACACACAACTTGAAGTATGTGATTGTAAAGAAAATCCGAATGCAAGGAGGATTCGTCGTGTTCGACTACTTCCACCTCTACCCCAATTACTTGGAGATGGTGCTGCCTCTGACTAAACAAGGCAAATTGGCTTATGTTGAAGACATTGTTGAAGGACTTGAGGCTGCACCAGCTGCTTTGGTTGGACTCTTTTCCAGTCGGAATGTGGGGAAGCAGGTTGTTCTTGTGGCTAGTGATTGATCAATTTGGTCCTTTCGATCTTGATTTAATGGACGGTGAGGATTGATTCTTGTAATGTAATTAAGACAATAATTTTGTGTGAATTCTCAGCGCCATGAGCATTAATAAATCAGAGTTGTTTTTATATGTTTATGTTGTAAACTATTTTCAATTTTTCATTCATTCAATTTTTTCACATAAAATACAAAAGCAAAATGAACACGATGAGTGAATCTACAATCTACAAGATCAAACTTCTTTCTTCTTCAAATTGAAGATGACAATGAAATGTGTTATCCACAGAGGTACTTCGAGTCGACTCCCTTGAGACGCCTTGCCCATTCGATCGACCTTCAAAACAAGCTCAAAATTGTTTAATCCATCAAAGCATATGGTATATGCATAACCCCATTCATTGATATACTATACTAATAATCTTTCATTATAAAGAATTTGAATGTCCATTTCAATTTCTAAAAAGTGAGCAATCAATAATAACACACCTCATAAATGCCATATTTGCAAGGCAACCATCTTCTTCTCCAAATCACCTCTCAACTCAAAGTTCACTCATCTTTTCCCTTCTCAAGGCAATCTGATTCACACAACCATATATCATCAACTTGAAAAAAGAGCGAAACGACAAAACTAGAACAAGATCATTTTTCTTCTTTTTCTACTTTTCTGGTCCTAGCTAGCTATCTCTCTACTATTCCAAGTTCTTGAAACTGAGACATGATTCACCAAACACACAAGTTTACAAGCATATCAGAGGAGCACTAGTACAGTCATAGCAGCACTTTGACAAATTTGATTGGCAAAAGCTATATTTAGACACATGAGAAGTGAAAGGGTTAAACAAAAGGGTGACATAAATAGAAACAAGTGCATAAACAATGTATAACTAGAAAACCTCTGCTCAATCTTCTGGATCAGCATTCATTTTGATGAAGTTGTCAACTAAATATATATCCAGTTTGCTCAAAAATTAGAGGTTATACATGTTCAATAGGAAAAAGACGTGCAATTAATCTTTCCGATATAGTACATATTCTACAGAACGGAGTAGAAGATCTTTTATACAAACAAGCTGGAATGAGATTCAAAAAGCTTTAGAGATAATTCATCTGTGCTCTAATTAAAAAGAGGAAGCAATATATCATCAAAAAGTGGATATTGTCACCATGAAAAGATCATGACTGACCTTCATTTGAAGCCGCTTCGTCACCAACGAACACACAAACTTTGAAAGCAATGATCCGAGGCCTGCACTTGTCAAGAGAAAGAGCAATTGCAACTTTGCAAATACAAAGCCATCTTTTCATCAGCACAATATGAAAAATCATACTTACTTGCTATGAGATTCAAATGCGGTGGCCATCAACCGTGATCTTGAGATTGGGATGGTTGGAACAATACTTAGTTTCGGACAATTTTCAATTTTTATGTCTCCTAATTAAGTGAGGAGCTTCAGTGTATCCACAGAGGGCAGACACCTCAACTTTGTGCAGCTATATAGATATAACGTCTCTAGAGATGAGAGGTTTCCAAACCATTGAGGTAATTCTTCTATCCCTATATTCTCCAACTCTAACCAAGAAAGAGAAGTGAGTTGAATTGATTGAGGCAGCCACTCCCAATTTTCCACCCCTCTTAATGTTAAAATTTCAAGTGAGTTGCAACAGCCTTCCAATATGCCATTCACAGTGTCAGTAATGGCATTACTTGTCTCTTTTGACCACTCCACACTCACAGTTTCCAAACAAAAGAGGGAACAACTATTTGTGTGGATAGCAAGTCGGCGATTGATTCGAAAATCTAGTGTTCCACAACCGAAGCAAGAATATCGACACCCGCTACCATCAGAGAATGCGTTGCAAACCAGGAGATTCAAGTTGAGTATGTCAAATCGCAAGATCAAGTTGCCGATATTTTCACAAAGCCCCTCAAGTACGAAGACTTTATCAAAATTAGGACGTTGCCCGGAATGACAAATCAAAGGGGGTGTTGGAATTAAAATTAATGAACTTGATTTTGGTAATAGAATTATCTAGATATGATACAAATAGAGTAGATATTATAGAATTCTCTAGAATTAAGTAGGAGAATATCTAGATATTTTTAGTGGAATTCCCTATTTTTATGGAGAAAAATATCTAGTAGAGAAATCTAGAATAGGAGATGTATGCCTATAAATATGTGAGAGTTGTACCATTTTGAACAAGTTGACGAAGTGGAGAGGTTGAACAAGTTGAGAAGTTGAAGTTTGAGAAATAAAGTGTTATTAGTTTTCCCACATCACCTCTCCTAAATTATTTCCTACATATTTCACCCATCCTCCAAACTAAATACTCCTCCAACATATATCTTATATATTTCCAACAGTATACGCAGAGGGCAGGCACCTCAACTTTGTGCAGCTATATAGATATAACGTCTCTAGAGCTAAGAGGTTTCCAAACCATTTTGGCAATTCTTCTATCCCTATATTCTCCAACTCTAACCAAGAAAGAGAAGTGAGTTGAATTGATTGAGGCAGCCACTCCCAATTTTCCACCCCTCTTAATGTTAAAATTTCAAGTGAGTTGCAACACCCTTCCAATATGTCATTCACAGTGTCATTAATGGCATCACTTGTCTCTATTGACCACTCCACACTCACATCTATGCATAAATGCCTCAAGCTACCTAAATCCCAACTCTCAACACTACCAGCAGCAGACATCAATTTAGGAACACCTCTGATTGTTAAATCTTCGAGATGAAATGATTTAGCGAGGCAATTAATTAGCATTGGTATATTCGTTAGGCTCCTTAATCCATCCAATACGAGAAACCCAATTGTAGGGGCCCACAACTCTAGCATTTGACGTGGCAATTCCATCAGTTCTCCGCAGTCTCTAATTATCAGCCAACCGAGGGTTCCTTGATTTTCTCCTTCTCCGCAGCTTGGATTCCCCATCGACTTCAGATTTTTACACCTTTCTATCATCAAGTTATACAGAGACTTGAGGGTGTCCAATCCATCTGGCAATGCTTCCAACATATCACAATCTTCAATGCGCAATTTTGAGAGATTGTGATGGTTATAGAAAAACCTCTTTGACAAACATTTCAAACTCTTTAATACCCTTATATAGAGCGACCTTAAATTCGGCAAGTGGTCCAATGTTATTTCCTCACAACCTGAGCAATTATAGAGGTTTATCTCAATCAAGTTATGAAGTGGTAAGCTAGAGTCTTGAGGCTCATTTTGTAACCATGTTGGAAATCTTTTGCCTTTGTATCCATAAATGGTCAACTCCTTAAGATTTGCATGAGGTCTAAGACCTTCCAACACACTCTCATCATTTCTTTCACTAAAATCAATCTCATCCCATTTAAGCACCAATTCATGCATGTTTGGCTTCTCCAACATATTTGCTTTCATGGCCTCTTTCTTGTCACACACTCTTTCAAGATTTTGAATCATTAGACTTTTCCTAAGATTCTTCAAACTTCCAAGCTCTTCAATCCGATATCCCTTCTCATTGCCCACTATAAACTCTGGTAGTGTTTGGAGACTAGCTAATCTCCCGATCTTCGCAGGCAACTTGTCACTACCCACATACAGACGTCTTAAGTTAATCAAGTACAACACTGTGTTTGGCAGTTTTGTCATATACTCGTTCACTCTTAAAGTTTGCAAGTGATGGATCTCACCAATCCACTTCGGTTAAGTTTTTAAGTGATACATTTGAAATATTCAAATTTCTCAAATGTATCAATGCCTGAATTGAATCGGGCAACTCTTCACAATCACAACCGTCAAGTGTTAGATTATGTAGACTTTTGAAGTTTGAGAACTTGGTATGGGAAGGGTCACCTTCAAAGAATAATGTACGCACATGCTTTGCAACTTCTTTTGGAACAGGACTTGATTCTTCATTGAGAAACATATATCGAATCGGTGTCCTATTAGATAAAACTGAAGATGCAAGGTCATGCACAAGATCGTACATCACATAGATTTCCAAATTTCCCTAATAATCTCTCTTTGCAACTTGTAGCAAAGAGTTTTGTAGAAGAACATTAAAGAACATGTTGCCCATAAACTCCATATCATCTTCTTTGTTTAGTTGAAGAAACTCTTCTCCCATCCACAGTTCAATCAATTGTTGCTTCACGATTTCCTGACCTTTGGGTAAAACCGAACAATCCGCAAAGCACTTTTTGAGTAATGGTGGAGATAGACAATCAAAGCTCAATTTCAGTATCTTTTTTATATTTTCACCACCCTCGCCATTTGAAAGGCCTATTTCATTGATCAAACGCCACTCTTCCTCGGTCTTACGGCGAAGCATACCCCCAACAACATTGGCAGCTAAAGGCAAACCCCCGCATCCTTTTGCAATCTCTTTCCAATTGTCTCAAATTCTATTGGAACTTCTCCATCATTTCCATCAAAAGCTTTTTCTTTGATTATGGACCAACATTCATCATCTGATAAGCCACTTAAAGTGTATTCAAGTGGGGTCACAATTGAAGCAACATTTTGGCTCCTGGTAGTGATGATAATGCCATTTCCCATTGTAGAAGTGACTCCTGATATGGAGTTCGTGAAGCCTTCCCATTTTGGAACATCTTCATTCCATACATCATCAAGAACAAGAAGATATGTTTTCTCCCTGAGAGCATCTTTAAGTTTTCTCAAGATAGCTTCATTACTCTGACATTCATCACCACCTTGTGAAGGCAATGATGAAAGGATTTTTTTGAAAAGAATGATTGGATCAAGATAACTTCATTACTCTGAAAAGAAAGAAGACTTTTTTAGTCAGCGTAGGTTTCCCTATACCCCCATTCCCACCAGAGCAACGATGGAAAACATTCGTTCCTCTTCCTCGGGGTGGGTTTGGATGAGCATGTCAACTAGTTTAGGCACATCATCATCTCTTCCAATAAAGATTGGATCAAGACTCAACGAATCAGTTTCGAAGGAAACAGGAGCAACAACCGGTGCATTCACAATCATGCTTTGAAGGCCAAGATGTGTTGTCTTGTTGTTCACAGACTCAAAATTTGCGTTGATTTGTTTGATGGCATGAGTAATTTTATAGCAAAGTGGAAGGTGGTGTGGAAAGTGAGTATAGGATGATAGTACCTTCTCCTTAGGTGTCTTCATTTTGTTGATTTTTTTACAGAGACGGTGATAGTCGAGTTCATCCAAGATATTTTCAGCCGAGAACGCTACATCCTCAATATCCCTCAACCAGATCATGACAGCATCTTGGGTGATGGATTTCTTCTCAGCATCATTCAAGTAGGCTTGAATAGTGACCAAAGTCTTGTGCAGCTTGCGTGCTTCTCCATCGAGACCTCGAAGTAGAGAGAACTCTTCATTCAGAACGTTGATCAGCTTTTGGATAAGAAATTGGATGCCTGCTGTAGCAACGGCTTCCATGGTTTCGCAGGTTGATATGATCTAGAGAGCGATGAGTACAAAGGTTTTCAATATGACTCTCACCTAACACCAAAAGTCTTTGGAATTTAAGGAAGCGATGAGTCCAAAGCAAGTTAGTTTTTGCGAGATTTTAGCCGTGAAGTTTACAACAATTGCAAATATTTGAATAGAATCAGCTACTCTAGTATTACAGGTCATCTATTTTGGGTGATAGTTAAAATATAAAGATTCATACAAAACATATGTTATTCAATTATAGGGACCGGGATAAGTGCATGTTGCAACTTACAAGAACATGGTCTTGAGAATGAACCTGATTGTTTGTAAAATTATGAAATTTTAAAAAAATTTACTCCCTTCGTCCCATAAATTTTGTCACACTTTGACCGGGCACAAATTTTAAGAAATTTAATGGAAAGTAGGTTGAAAAGTTAGTGAAGAGAACTTTTATATAGTACCCTCTCTGTCCCAAGATAAGCAAATCACTTCTTTTAGGCACGAGATTTAAGGAATTGACATTTAAATAGTTAAAGTGGAGAGAGTAAAGTATGAGGAAGAGAAAAGTACAGAAGTGATGGGAGAATAAAGTAGGTGAGAATAGAGTATGAGAGACGATTTTTTGCTAAAAAATGAAATGGCTCACTTATAGATGGACATTCCAAAAAGGAATACGACACTCTTATCTTGGGACGGGGGGAGCATTAGTTTTAGAGTAAACGGTCATGCCACTGTGCAAATAGCATTGACCATTAGTTTTTTGACAGAACCGTCAAAAAAAGGACTACTTCGGCGACATTTTCATTTGTTATGGACCTGTTTTTTAAAAAGTGAATGTTTTAGACCAAATTCGTATTTTGGTCATATGTTTGGGACCAAAATTAACCTTTACTCTTAGTTTTATACTCATTTCGTCCCATAAAAAATGTGCACTTTTCATTTTCCTCCGCCCACATAAATATGTGCATTCCATTTTTGGAAAGTTATACTCCCCCGTCACTTTGTAGCTGAGTCGTATTTCTTTTTGGGTTATCCCACTGTAGCTGAGGCATTTTTTTTTTGACAAAAAGTACTTTACTGTCACTTACTTTACTCTCTCTTCATCCCTCTACCTTTTTCCTTTCTACTTTATTCTTATTTTACTTAATTCATTTAAAATAATTTTTCTTAAACTTCGTGCCGAAAAGAAATGTCTCTACTACAGAGAGACGGAGGGAGTATTAATTTAATAATGTAGGTTCCACTATCCATTAACACTACTATAACTACCATTCCCCTCCTCTCTAATACTTTTCCATATCATTCTCCCTCTCTCTTATTTTACCAATTTTTTGTTAATGTCCGTGCCATACCCATTGCCCATATTTTTATGTGACGGTGGAAGTAATAAAATGTGAGTGAAAAGAAGTTAGTGGAATATGAGATCCACTACCAAACATGATAAAAAAGTCAAAGGTGACAAATTTGAGGGACGGACGGAGATGGAAAAATGTAACAAAATTTAAGAGACTCCCGTGCCAGAGCCGCCCTGCCCGTTTGAGCGAATATGCAAACTTCAAGATCAAACAGCTTTCTTCTTCTTTAAGGGTAAATCCAAGAAGACAATGAAATGTGAGATGCTGAAAACCTGAGGAAGCCCAGAATCATGATCGAAACGAGTATCCAAGAAGGTACTTCGAGTCAAGACTACCGTACCAGAGCCGCCCTACCCGTTCGAGCGACCTTTAGAACACGCTCAAAAATGTTGAATCCACCAAAATATATGGTAAATTCAATGACTCATTTACTAATACTGAACAATAATATCATACCTCACAAATGCCATCTTTGGAAGGCAACCATCTTCTTCTCCAAATCACCACTTAACTGAAATTTTTCCCATCTTTTCCCTTCTCAATCCAAATGCAATCTGATTCAGACAACCATATATCATCAACTTTCATAGACAGTGAAACGACAAAACAAGAACAGGATCATTTTTCTTCGTTTATATATATTCTATGGGAAAAAGACGAGCAATGTAATGAATCAATAGTAAAACCAAACACATCTTCCGGCAAATCATGTCCGGAACAGTGCAGATTCTGCAGAACCGAGTCAAATATCATTTACACAAAAACAAGCAGGGATGAGATTTTAAAAGTTCATCTCTGCTCTAGTGATGCACAACTTGGCTTTCCAACTTATAGATCAACTTATTGCAATCTGTAGCCAATTCACATCTCACTAGTACTAAAAGCAAGACAAAAGGAAATTACGTGAACAAAGTAGATGAAAATCACTTGAAATTGAAAATATAAGTATCTTTACTTGAACACAATAAGAAAAAACATATACTTACTTGCTACAAGATTGGAATAAGGTTTCCATCATTCAACGTTCGTTGCAGAGATTGGGATGCTTGCGCCACTCCGAATCAATGCTTAGTTCTGGGGAATCTTTTTATTGAAACTTATGTAATTGAGTAAGGGGCTTCAATGCATCTACAGAGGGGGCAGGCACCTCAACTTTGTGCACCTTAAACAGACTGGCCATCAACATCAATATTGAGACGGCGATGGTTGCGCCACCCCGAATCAATACTTAGTTCCGGACAATCTTTAATCTGTAAAGATTCTAATCGAGTGAGGCGCTTCAAGGCATCGGCAGAAGGCAGACATCTCAACTTGTTGCAACCAAGTAGACGCAACTCCCAAAGAGATGAGAGGTTCTCAAACCATTGAGGCAATTCTTCTATCCCGAAATTCAACAACGTTAACTGCGAAAGAGCAGTGAGATATTGAATCGATCGGGGCAGACACTCCCAATTTGCCACCCCTCCCAAATGCAACTCAGAAAGTGAGTTGCAGCATCCTTGCAAGATTCCATCCACAGTGTCTTTAGTGACACCATTATTCTCACTTGACCACTCCACACTTACATCTATCTTTAATTTCTCCAAGCTGCCTAAGTCCCAACCCTCAACTCCACCGGTAGCCATGAAATTAGGAACATCAAGAATTGTCAATCTCCTAAGATGAGATGATTTAGCAAGGCAATCAATTAGCATCGGTAGATTCTTTAGCCTCCTTAATCCCTTCAACTGGAGATCCTCAATTGTAGGCGCCCATGAGTCCAACATTTGACTTGGCAATTCCATCAGCTCCCCACACTCTGTAATCCACAGTGATCGGAGGATTCCATGTGATTCCCGTGCTTCGCCACTTGGATTCCCAATCGACTTCAGATTTGGACAATCCCTTATAATCAACTCGTCCAGGGAATTGAGGGCGTTCACACCATCTGGTAATTCTCTCAACACAGGGCACTCAATAATCCATAACTTTGAAAGAGTCTGATTGTTGTTGAATAACCATTCTGGCAAAAATTCCAATCCATCGAATTCTTCTATAGTGAGAGCCTTTAAATTGTGAAATGATGTATTTATAAACCTCACCTTCTTCAATCCCCGCAAACTAAGAGATTTGAGATTAGGCAAGTGCTCTAGCATCGGGATTTCCTCACATTCCGAACACTTCCAAAGTGTTATCTCAATCAAGTTGTCAAGTGGTACCCAATAGCCTTGAAGCCCATCCTGTACTGCCATCTTCTTGGTCCATGTTGGAAATCTTTTGCCTTGAAATCCATTAATCCATAGCTTCTTTAGATTTGCATGAGGTTGGAGGCCTTCTAACACACTCTCATCATTTCTTTCATCTTCTCTACCATCATTCCATTCAAACACCAAATCAAATAAATTTGGCTTCTCCGATATATTTGCCTTCAGAGCCTCTTCCTTGTCATGTACCTTTTCAAGATGACAAATCAATAGTTTTCCTTTGAGATTATTCAAATTTCCGAGCTCTTCAATTTGGTAGCCTTTCTCTTTGCCTACCGTAAAGTACCGTAGTGTTTGGAGATTAGTTAATCTCCCAATTTCTGTAGGCAACTTTGTAACAGAGTAAATGTGAAGATGCCTTAAGTTAATCAAGTACTTGATCGAACTTGGCAGCTTCTTCAAATGCCATATATATGCACCTAATGTTTGCAAGTGATGAAGTTCATCAATCCACTCTGGCAAATTTCCAATTCTAGTGTTAGAAATATTCAGATTTCTCAAATGTATCAACTTTCTAACCGAATTGGGAAACTCACTATAATTGTTGCCACTGAGAGTCAGATTATGCAAACATCGGAAATTTGAGAGCACTAAAATGGTACTGACAATACCACCTTCCAGGAATAATGTACGCAAATACGTTGCCACTTTTTCCAGAATAGGATTTGATTCTTCTTCGAGAAACATGTATCGAACTGGGGTGCTAACATCTGCATTATTAGATAAAACAGAAGATGCGAGATCATGCACAAGATCGTGCATCAAATAGCATTCCCCATTTACATTATCACTTCTCTCTGCAACTTGCAACAAAGAACTACGTAGAAGTACAGTAAAGAACATGTTTCCCACAGACTCCATATCATCTCTGCGACTTGCTTGAAGAAACCCTTCTGCCATCCATAGTTCAATCAGCTCCCGTTTCATAATCCGTCGACCTTTGGGGAAAATCGAACAAAACGTGAAGCACTTCTTAAGCGACGGTGAAGACAGGTGATCAAAGCTCAATTTCAATACTTTTGAGATATTTTCACCTCCCTCACTATCTGAAAGCCAATTTTCACTAATGAAGTGCCATTCTTCTTCAGACTTACAACGAAGCACACCTCCAACTACATTGGCAGCTAAGGGTAGACCTTGACATCTTTTAGCAATCTTTCTTCCAATTATCTCAACTCCTGATGGAACTTCTCCATTTGCATCAAAAGCTTTTGTTTTGATTATGGACCAACAATCATCTTCTGATAACCCACATAAAAGATGGATTTCAAGTGGATTAACAATTGAAGCAACCCTTTTGTTCCTTGTAGTGATGATAATGCCATTTTCTTTAGTTGAAGTAACTCCTAACATGGAATTAATGAAGTCTTCCCACTTTGAAACATCGTCATTCCATACATCATCAAGAACAAGAAGATATGTTTTTGACTTTAGAACTTCTTGTAGCTTTTTCAGAATAACTTCCCTACTCTGAACCTCATAATGATATCTCTAGTCAATGCTGAGAAGATTTTTTTAAGGAGAATGATGGGATCAAAAGTTTGAGAAACATGAACCCAAATAAGTAATTTGAATCGAGCCTTTACCCTTTCATCATTAAAGACTTTCCTAGTCAACGTAGTCCTCCCCAAACCCCCCATTCCCACTAGTGCAACAATGGAGAAGATGCGTTCCACTGGGCTGGGCTGGGTAAACACCTGAACTAGTTTAGGCAGATCGTCATCTCTTCCAATAAAGATCGGATCAAGACTGAACGAATCACTCTCAGAGGAAGCATGAGCAGCAACAGGTGCATTCACAATCATGCTTTGAAGGCCAAGATCTGTTGCCCTTTTGTTCATAGACTCAAAATCCGCATTGATTTTTTTTATTGTATGAGCCATATTTCGCTGGTGTGAAATGTTATTAAATGATGAGAAGCATGATAGTACCTTATCCTTGGCATTGGCTGTCTTCATTTTCTTCACTTTTTTGTGGAGAAGATGATAGCTTAGTTCGTCCAAGGCATTATCAGCATCGAAAGCCACAGCCTCGAGCTTCCTCAACCAGAATTTGACAGCATCTTCAGTGATGGATTTCTTCTCAGCATCATTCAAGTAGGCTTGAATCATCCCCAAAGTCATCTGCAGTTGTTGGGCATCTTCATCGAGACCTCGAAGTAGAGAGTACTCTTCCTTCAAAACGTTTATCAGGTTCTGAACAAGAACTTCAATTGCTGCCGCACCTCCATCCATAGTTTGACAAGAGAGAGAAAATGCTTGTTTGTTTATCTTTGCATATGAAAAATGTTTATATTGTATGCTTGTGGATGATATGTACACACATCCCCTCTCATCACAACAAGCTAAGATGTCTATTCATAAACTTGAATTCGATTGACACAAACTCACCTAAATCTTTAATTTCTACTCTTCTTCTCGAATACTATTACTAATAGCATGTAAATACAAATTTAATCAGTAAATAGCACAATACTTCATCCGTCTCAAGGTAATTGAGACATTTCTTTTGAGTACGGAATTCAACAAATTGATGTGTTAAATATTAAAGTGGGGAAAATAAAGTAAGAGGATGATAAAGTTTTTGCCAAAAAAAAATGACTCAAACTATTTTAGGACAACCCAAAAAATAATACTACTGCTACTCAACTACCTTGGGACAACAGAGGGAGTATGATTTACAAATATACTTATCCAACAAACTAAATGATGATAACAAATCACAAAACTTAGGATTAGATCAGTAATTGAATGTTTCAGATTTATGTTATATGTACACACATTTATCATTTAACAAACGAAACACAAGTTTTCCCACAACATGAAACAAAACGAACCCAAAAATTGATATCGGATGAGAATACACAGTCTAACTTCGTCTCTTTAAGAAAATTAGGCTTCTTTCTCTGGACATCAAACTTGAAAATCAAAATCAACATGATGAAGGAATCTGCAAACTGCAAGATCCAAACTTCTTCTTTGAAGTAAAAATCGCAGACGACAATGAAATCTGCGTTGCGGAAAAACTGAGCAAGTCCAGAATCACACTAGTATCCACGGAGGTCCTTCGAGTCGACTCTCGTACCAGAGCCGCCCTACCTACCCGTTCGAGCTACCTTCAAACAAGCTCAAAATAGATAAATCCCTCTAAATACATGTATGGTTAATGCATAGCCCTATTCATTGATCTCCTATACTAATAATCTTTCATTTTAAAGGAAATGATAGAGGATTTGTATGTCCACTTTATTTACCAAACACTAACCAATAACATACCTCATACATACCATTTTTTCAAGGCAGCCATCTTCTTCTCCAAATCACCACTCAACTGAAAGGTTACCCATCTTTTCCCTTCTCAAAGGAAATCTGATTCAGATAACCATATATCATCAACTTCGTAAAGAGCAAAACGACAAAACAACAACAAGATGATTTTTCTTTGTTTTTTTACCTTTCCGGTCACACAAGTTTACAGGCATATCAGAAGAGCAAGGGTTAAAAAAAGGGTGAGATGAATAAAACAAGTTCCCAAAAAAATGTATAACTAGAAAACCTCTGCTCGGTATTCTGGATCAACATTCATTTGGATAATGTTTTCAATGAAATATACATCCAGTTTGAACAAAAATTAGAGGCTATATATACTCAATGGGAGAAACACGAGCAACACGATGAATCAATTGCAAAATCAAACACCTTAAATCCATGAAAAAAGTAATATTAATCGAACACCAAATACATAATGAGACAAATAGAACGAGCAAACTAAAACTAGTCTCAGCTTCCATGGAACTATTCACAAAATAACACAATCCAACTGTGATTGAAAAGTGTAACCACAAAATACAAAACACCAATTTCACTTAGTTTTCATCTGTCATGAAAAAATGCTACACACATAAACTGATTGCAACTGCAGCCAATTCAGATCTCACTAGTACTACTAAAATATAAGGAAAACAAACCAAAATAGATCTAATAACCATGATTCAACAAATACAGAGCAGTTGCAACTTTGCAAATACAGAGCCATCTTCTCATCAACACTATGAAAAATCATACTTACTTGCTATGGGATTACAATATGGTTGCCATCAATCTTTATTTTGAGATTGGGATGGTTGCGCAGCTCAGAATCAATACTTAGTTTCGAACAATTTTCAATTTCTAACTCTTCTAATTTAATGAGGGGGTTCAATGTATCTACAGAGGGCAGGCACCTCAAGCTTGTGCAGCCATATAGGCATAACCTCTCTAGAGCTGAGAGGTTTCCAAACCATTGCGGCAATTCTTCTATCCCTATGTTTTCTAACTTTAAGACAGCAAGAGAAGTGAGACGTTGAATTGATTGGGGCAGCCACTCCCAATTTTCCACCCCTCTTAACGTTAACTGCGTAAGTGAGTTGCAACAGCCTTCCAATATGCCATTCACAGTGTCATTTATGGCAACACTATTCTCCCTTGACCACTCCACACTCACATCCAACCTTAAATTCGTCAAGCTACCTAAATCCCAACTCTCAACACTTCCAGCAGACATCAATTGAGGAACGCCTCTGATTGTTAAAACTCTGAGACTAGATGATTTCGCGAGACTGTCGATCAGCATTGGAAGATTCATTACGCTCCTTAATCCATCCAGGTGAAGAAGCTCAATTGTAGGGGCCCACGACTCTAGCATTTGGCGAGGCAATTCCATCAGTTCTCTGCAGCCTATAATGCTCAGCCGAAAGAGGATTCCTTGATTTTCTCCTCCTCCACAACTTGGTTTCCCAATCGACTTTAGATTTCTACAGTTTTGTATAACCAAGCTATGCAGAGAATTGAGGATGTCCAACCCATCCGGTAATGCTTCCAACATATCACATTCGTTAATGGTCAAATATGAGAGATTGTGATTGTTATAGAAAAAACTCTTTGACAAACATTCTGATCTCTCTAATCGCCATACATAGAGCGACCTTAAATTTGGAAAATGTCCCAATGTTATTTCCTTACATTCTGAGCACCTCTCGAGTTTAATCTCAATCAAGTTACAAAGTGGTAAGCAAGAGCCTTGAGGCTCATTTCGTAACCACGTTGGAAATTTTTCGCCTTTGTATCCGTAAATGGTCAACTTCTTCAGATTTGCATGAGGTTTGAGACCTTCCAACACACTCTCATCATTTCTTTCATCCGAATAATCCCATCCCCATTTCAACCGCAATTCAGATAAATTTTGCTTCTGCAATATATTGGCTTTCAGAGCCTCTTCCTCGTCACGCACCCTCTCAAGATTTGTAATAGCCAATTCTCCATTGAGATTTTTCAAATTTCCGAGTTCTTCAATATGATAGCCCTTCTCTTCTCCCACTTTGAAGTAAGGTAGTGTTCGGAGACTACTCAATTTCCCAATCTCTGCAGGCAACCCAACATCATTGCGAATATACAGATGCCTCAAGTCAACCAAGTACTTCAACGTGTTTGGCAGTTTCTGATCCTTGACACTTGACATTCTTAAAGTTTGCAAGTGACAGAGTTCACCAATCCACTCCGGCAAAACTTCAATAGATGTATTTGAAATATCAAGATTTCTCAAATGTATCAACTTCCTAATTGAATTGGGCAATTGCTTCTCTTCATAATTTCTACCAAGAATTATATTATGTAGAAATTGGAAGTCTGAGAAGATGATATCGGAAGTCCCACTTGACAAGAGTAATGTACGCAAATTCTTTGCTACTTCTTTTGAAATATGACTTTGTTCTCCTTCGAGAAACATGTATGGGACTGGGGTGCTGCCGTCCGCATTATTAAATAAAACATAAGATGCAAGATCATGCACAAGATCATGCATCACACAACTATATACATTTCCATACTTATCTCGCTTTTCAACTAGCATCAAAGAGCTGTGTAGAAGAACATTGAAAAACTTACTTCCCACATCTTCCATCTCATTTCTTTCATCCGGTTGAAGAAAACATTCTGCCATCCCCTGCTCAATCACTTCATGTTTCAATATTTGGTAACCTTTAGGGAAAACTGAACAGTACGCAAAGCACTTCTTGAGATATGGCGAAGGCAAATAATCAAAGCTCAATTTTAGTATCTTTTTTATTCTTTCAGCACCTTCTGCATCTGAAAGACAATTTTCACTGATTGAGCGCCACTCTTCTTCGGACTTACATCTTCGAAGCACACCACCAACTACATTGGCAGCTAAGGGCAAACCTCGACATGCTTCTGCAATCTTTTTTCCAATAATCTCCAATTCTGGTGGAACTTCTTCATTTCCATCAAAAGCTTTTGCTTTGATTATGGACCAACAATCTTTATTTGATAATTCACTTAAAGTATATTCAAGAGGGTTCACAATTAAAGCAACCTTTTGACTCCTGGTAGTGATGATAATGCCATTTCCCAAAGTGGAAGTAACTCCTGACATGGAGTTCATAAAGCCTTCCCATTCGTGAACATCTTCATTCCAGATATCATCAAGAACAAGAAGATATGTTTTATCCTTGAGAGCTTCTTCAAGCTTTTCTAAGATATCATCTCTACTCTCAACTCCATCAGTTGCCCTCTTAGTCAACTTATAATGTATTTTCTTAAAAAGATTGATTGGATCAAATTTTTGAGAAACATGAACCCATATAAGTGATCCGAATCGAGCCTTCACCTTTTCATGATTAAAGACTTTTTTAGTCAACGTAGTTTTCCCCATACCCCCCATTCCCACCAGAGCAACGATGGAGAACATCCGTCTCTCATCCTTTGGGTGGGTCTGGGTGAGGATGTCAACTAATTTAGGCACATCATCATCTCTTCCGATAAAGATTGGATCAATACTGAACGAATCAGTCTCATCGGAAGTATCAACAACAGCAGGAAGTGCATTCGCAAGAATGTTTTGAAGGCCAAGTTGTGTTGCCTTGATGTTGACAGACTTAAAATTCACATTGATTTGTTTGATGTTATGAGCCATTTTACAACAACGTGAAATGCGACTACGACTGCAGGATGACAAGCATGATAGTACCTTATTCTTAGGCTTGGGTGCATCCATTTTCCTCACTTCTTTGTAGAGAAAATGATAGTTGAGTTCATCCAAGACATTATCTGCATCAATAGCCACAGCTTCAAGTTGCCTCAACCAAATCTTGACAGCTTCGGTGGTGGATTTCTTCTCAGCATCACTCAAGTAGGCTTGAATCATCTTCAAAGTCTCCTGCAGCTGTTCAGCATCTTCCTCGAGACCTCGAAGTAGAGAGTACTCTTCCTTGAGAAAGTTAATCAGGTTTTGGACAAGAACTTCGACGCCTGCTGTAGCAACGGCTTCCATGATTTGCCGAGATTTATTTTTAGGGAGAAAATGGTTGCAAGTGTATCTTTGAAGATGAAGAATGCTTGTAAACGTGTGGATGATATGCTAATATTCTCTCTCCTGCATTATGGTTTTCACTCATCAAACTATGAATTATGTCCCACATCTTTTGTCATCTCCCTCGAGAAAGCAGAAAGCAAAGACATAAAGTTAATAACTAAACCACAATTTGAAGAAAAAATTCTTATCTTCTTATCTCTTTCTTTCTTGACTCAAATAATACTCCTACAATCTTTGCTCACATTTGGAATTTCGGATATAATACTTTTTAAGCATTACAGCTACAAATTTATTTCTTGCAATTACAACATCTCAAATTTTCATAAGAGATTTAATTAAAGAGCCCAATAATTGTAAAACCAATCTCACACATAATGCACAATTTTGAACACAAACAACATAGAAAGAATAGTCTAAAACAGAGCACAAAATTTGGCCATAACAAAACCACAAATAGACAGGATTTATACACGAATTACTGTATAATCGAAGTCAAGCAAACGATACACATGAACAACACAAAGTGGAAACTTTCTATGATAGTAAGTCCGTCACCTTCAACCATGTCCAAATCTCCCCCTCCTTTTCCACCAAATCATCAACACCTCTGAGGACGAACGCAGCATCGCGACAACCCCTCCGACCTGGTGTCAAATGGGAGGAACTTCTTCGAAATCAATAAAACTATTCAAGAGAGTAACAACGAACAATTGATCAATTGCAAGGGTTAAGAACTTGCGATCAAATTAGACATAAATGCATCAAGATTTACATCCAAAGTGCCACCCTCACTCATCACCTCCTTAGCCAAATCACTCCATTTACCAGCATTCCTCTATCCCTCGATCTCCTCTCTCCGCACGACACCATCCCCGCCAACCGTAACCCGAATGCCCACGCCCCATACATCCTGCACCAACTTAGCATCCGTCGTCTGTTCAGTCCACTGCGGCATGACCACCATCGGGACCCCCAAGCTCAGCGCCTCTGTCGTGGAATTCCAACCCCCATGCGAGAAGAAGCACCTAACCGCTTTGTTGGACAGCACCTCCAGCTGAGGGCTCCACCGCACGAACATGGCCTTGTCAGCCGACGCACGGAGGAAATCTGCCGGGAGCTTCTCTTCCCTGACGACCCATAGAAAGTCGAAGTTCGTGTTTAGTAGGCCCCACGCCAGCTCCTCCATTTGTTCTTGGGGGAGAGTGGCCATGCTGCCAAAATGCAACGTATACAACTGATCATTGAGGTTTTTTGTTCAGCCAGTTGATGATTGAAGTTGAGGTTTAATTCAGACTGTAAAAGGTTGATATCGTACTTGTTGTCGTTAGCAACTCATTTGTCCAGATCAAAAGATGGGACTGTGGGTTCAATTGTAAGAACTGGAAATACTTTTGACACTGAATCAACAACCTGTTTGAAGAAATTAAAATAGATAATGTGTAAGTAATTTTTAATTGAATGGGATCCATACACCTTCATATCATTGTGAAGTTCAAACTGTGCTTAAGGAATAAGATAGATGAATCATGAAAGAAAATCAATTGCTTGAGAAAATTCAGCACAAGAAATAATAATGCATTAAGACCAAGATGGAATGCTCTACTGTGTTTAATAACACAACACAAAATGATGTGCTCAATATGCACCAATTTAGGAAAAAAATGCAGATTTCTCTGTAGTTTTATATCAATTAAACCATACTCTCTCTACTCTTCAGTTACCATCAAACACATACCAAATTTTCCAGCATTAGATAAGCATGCCTCATACATTAGAGATTAACTCTGTACCTGACTGATCTATTCGGTTCAGTGAGTATCTTCGCCAGATGTGTCTGCAGCACGCACAAGTTTCCCACCTTGCCCCGGGCAAAGCTCAATGTTGTGAATGCTCATCCCGATTCGCATATTTGACAGAGGCATACAGCTTCCATATTGAGAGCTGATGTCAAGACTCAAGAGTCAACATTTGGTCTACAAGCATATCAGAGGAGCACTTGACAAATATGGTTGGCAGCTGATATTTGGTGTGTGTATAAAATGATAGAATATTTGCAACAATTTAAACGAAGAGATATAGGCATCACCCCAACGGTTAGAGGTCAAGTTTTTACCTAGAAATGTTCACTAGCGAAAGGGTTAAACAAAAGTGTGACATGAATAAAACAAATGCATAAACAACGTATAAGGGCAGCAGCAGCTTTGAGACGAATAGTATATGAAGGGCAGCATGTTACCATCTTTGCAAGGCAATCATCTTCTTCTCCAAATCACCACTCAACTGAAAGTTTACTCATCTTTTCCCTTTTCAATGCAATCTGATTCAGACAACCGTGTATCATCACTTTCACAGAGAGTGAAAAGACAAAACAAGAACAGGATTATTTTTTCTTCGCTTTTTTACCTTTGCAGTCCTAGCTAGCAATCTCTCTGCTGATTCCAACTGATACATAATTGACCAAACACACAAGTTTTCAAGCCGCATCACTCTGAAAAAAGGGCAGAAGAAGAATCTATGTATAGGCACATGAGAAGTTAAAAAGGTTAAACAATATATCATCAAAAAAGAGAATCTAATTTTATGTCACCATGAAAAGATCATGACTGACCTTCATTTGAAGCTGCTTCATCACCAACAAACCCACAAACAGTGTGACATTTTACCTCGAATTGATAGCATCATCAAACAGCTTAAATCCATCACAACAGCATTCTGAATAAAACACCAAATACAGAATCAGACAGATTGATACTTACAACACACCAGTTTCACTTAGTTTTCATCTGATCATGATAAAAATGGTAAACAAATCATTCGTTTATTCAAAATACTCAGACTCTTATGATCTACCTCTGTCTACACACTTTTTGCAGTAGTGATCCACAAGGTATGCACTCGTCTTGGCTGCACAAGAATGCGTTGTCAAATGTTGAGTGATGAGAGGAGTTTCAACTTTGGAAATAAAGAGTCATCTTTTTATCTACACAATACTATTAAATATCATACTTACGTGCTATGAGATTCAGATGAGGTTGTCATCAACCTTGATATTGAGATTCTGATGGTTGCGCCACTCCAAATCAATACTTAGTTCCGGGCACTTTCTAATATTTAACCTCTCTAATGTAGTGAGGAGCTTCAATGCATCCACAGAGGCCGAGAGGTTTCCAAACCATTGCGGCACCTCAACTTTGCGCAGTCATATAGATTTAACGTCTTTAGAGCTGAGAGGTTTCCAAACCATTGCGGCAATTCTTCTATCCCTATATTTTCTAACTTTAACATACAAAGAGAAGTGAGACGTTGAATTGATTGAGGCAGCCACTCCCAATTTTCCACCCCTCTTAATGTTAACTGCTTAAGTGAGTTGCAACCGCCTTCCAATATGCCATTCACAGTCTCATTAATGGCAACACTACTCTCTTTTGACCACTCCACACTCACATCTATATTTAAATACCTCAAGCTACCTAAATCCCAACTCTCAACACTTCCAGCAGACATCAATTTAGGAACGTCTCTGATTGTTAAAAATCCAAGATTAGATGATTTAGCGAGGCATTCAATTAGCATTGGTAGATTCTTTAGGCTTCTTAATCCTACCAATTCAAGAGCCTTAATCGTAGGGGCCCACAACTCTAGCATTTGATGTGGAAATTCCATCAGTTCTCTGCAGTCTGTAATTCTCATCACAACGAAGATTCTTTGATTTCCTCCTTCTCCACAACTTGGTTTCCCAATCGACTTCAGATTTTCACACCTTTCTATTACCAAGGTATGCAGAGAATTCAGGGTGTCCATCCCATCTAATGATCTCAAATTCTCTAATTGGGTTATAAACAGCGACCCTAAATTTGGCAAGTGGTCCAATGTTATTTCCTCACATTCTGAGCACCCAGTGAGTTTTAACTCAATCAAGTTATGAAGTGGTAAGCTAGAGCCATGAGGATCACCCTGTAACCATGTTGGAAATCTTTTGCCTTTGTATCCCTGAATCGCCAACTTCTTCAGATTTGCATGAGGTCCGAGACCTTCCAACACACTCTCATCATTTCTTTCACCCAGACTATGATAGTCCCATACAAAACACAATTTAGATAAGTGTTGCTTCTGCAATATATTGGCTTTCAGAGCCTCTTCCTTGTCACGCACCCTTTCAAGATTTCTAATAGCCAATTCTCCACTGAGGTTTTTCAAATTTCCGAGTTCCTCAATATGATAGCCCTTCTCTTCACCCACTCTAAAACAAGGTAGTGTTTGGAGACTAGTTAATCTCCCAATCTCCGCAAGGTAATCTACATATGTGATATACAGATGCCTCAAGTTACCCAAGTACTTCAGCGTGTTTCCCAGTTTCTGCGAAGACGACACCCATGGTAATCTTAACGTTTGCATGTGACTAAGTTCACCAATCCACTCCGGGAAGTCTCCAGTATTCGTATTTGAAATATCAAGATATCTCAAATGTATCAATTCCCTAATTGAATTGGGCAACTCTTTAATATTATAATAATCATCGAGAGTTAGACTATGCAGACACTGGAAGTCTGAGAACAATATACCAGAAGTTCCACTTTCCAAGATTAATGTACGCAATTGCTTGGCCACTTCTTTCGAAATATGACTTGTTTCTTTTTCAAGAAACATGTATCGGGTGGGGGTGCTTCCTTCTGCATTGTTAGATAGAGCAGAAGATGCAAGATCATGCACAAGATCATGCATCATGTAACCTCTCTCATTTCCATTAGCATCTCGCCATGCAACTTGAAGCAAAGAGTTGTGTAGAAGAACATTGAAATACTTATTTCCCACATCTTCCATCTCATTTCTTTCATCTCGTTGAAGAAAACCTTCTGCCATCCACTGCTCAATAACTCTCTGCTTCCCAATCCGGTGACCTTTAGGGAAAATTGAACAATATGCAAAGCACTTCTTGAGGGATGGTGAAGGCAAATAATCAAAGCTCAATTTCAGTATTTTTTTTATTCTTTCAGCACCTTCAGCATCTGAAAGACAATTTACACTGATTAAGCGCCACTCTTCTTCGAACTTACACCGTCGAAGCACACCAGCAACTACATTGGCAGCTAAGGGCAAACCTCGACATGCTTCTGCAATCTTTCTCCCAATAATCTCAAATTGTGGTGGGACTTCTTCATTTCCATCAAAAGCTTTTTCTCTAATTATAGACCAGCAATCATCATCTGATAAACCACTTAAAGTGTATTCAAGTGGTCTCACAATTGAAGCAACATTTTGACTTCTGGTAGTGATGATAATTCCATTTCCCATAGTGGAACTAACTCCTGACATGGAGTTTATAAAGTCTTCCCACTTGGAAACATCTTCATTCCATACATCATCAAGAACAAGAAGAAAAGTTTTTGACTTGAGAGCTTCTTGAAGTTTTTTCAGTATGACTTCCCTACTTTGAACCTCACCAATGATCTCTCTAGTCAATGCTGACAAGATTTTTTTAAAAAGAATGATGGGATCAAAAGATTGAGAAACATGAACCCAGATAAGTGATCCGAATTGAGCCTTCACCCTTTCATGATTGAAGACTTTTTTAGTCAACGTAGTTTTCCCCATACCACCCATTCCCACAAGAGCAATGATGGAGAACATCCGTTTATCTTCTTCTGGGTGGGTCTGTGTGAGCATGTCAACTAGTTTAGGCACATCATGATTTCTACCAATAAATATTGGATCAAGACTCAACGAATCAGTCTCATCAGAGGTATCAACAACAGCAGGGGGTGCATACGCAAGCATATTTTGAAGGCCAAGTTGTGTTGCCTTTTTGTTCACAGACTCGAAATTCGCATTGATTTGTTTGATGGTATGAGCCATTTTAGAGCGACGTGAAATACGACTACTAGTACAGGATGACAAGCATGATAGTACCTTATTCTTCGGCTTGGGATTGGGATTGGGTGCGTTCATTTCCCTCGCTTTTTTGTAGAGAAAATGATAGTTGAATTCATCCAAAACATAATAAGCATCGAAAGCCACAGCTTCAAGTTTCCTCAACCACATCTTGACTGCTTCACCGGTGGATTTCGTCTCAGCGTCACTCAAGTAGGCTTGAATCATCTCCAAAGTCTCCTGCAGCTTTCCGGCTTCTTCCTCAAGACCTCGAAGCAGAGAGTACTCTTCCTTGAGAAAGTTGATCAGGTTTTGGACGACAACTTCGACGCCAGCTGTAGCAACGGCTTCCATGGTTTCACAGAGAGAGATCAAAAGAGAGAAAATGCTTGAAAGTTTATCTTCCAAGATGAAGGATATCTGTAAACTTTTGGACGGTATGCTAATAATATTCTCTCTTTGAACTCTTTCTCTCATTCCCACAAAGCAAATTGATATAAACGTTAATGAAAGATATAATAAAAAAGTGCAGCAATTATAAAAAAGTCCAACCATTGTGCATTGTGCAGTGTGATTGGCTTAGAAGGTGACCAATCATTAATTTATATGGAAAATTAATTTTTCTTGTTTTTAGACAAAACTTATTCGCATACGAAATTTAAGGCCGGAGAGTTCAATGCCTAATACTCCATCTAGACTCAATATTCTCTTTAGGTTGCTCGCGGATTTTAATGCATAATTGAAAAAGTAAGACAAAGCGATAGAAAGAAAAGGTAAATAAAATATTGTTAATGAAGAATAGGTCTCTTCTCGTTAGAGAGAAGGGGTTTCAAAATTTGGAAAATGCTTATTCTTGTGGGAACGGATGAAGTATTAATCAGCTCGCTAAAGAAAGAATGTATATTCTCTGGACATCAAACTTGAAAATCAAAATCAACATGATGAAGGAATCTGCAAAATGCAAGATCCAAACTTCTTTCTTCTTCTTTGAAGAAAAAATCGTAGACAACAGCAAAATCTTCGTTGCTGAAAAACTGAGGAAGTCCAGAATCACACTAGTATCCACGGAGGTCCTTCGAGTCGACTCTCGTACCAGAGCCGCCCTACCTACCCGTTCGAGCTACCTTCAAACAAGCTCAAAATAGATTAATCCCTCTAAATATATGTATGGTTAATGCATAGCCCTATTCATTGATCTCCTATACTAATAATCTTTCATTTTAAAGGAAATGATAGAGGATTTGTATGTCCACTTTATTTACCAAACACTAACCAATAACATACCTCATACATACCATTTTTTCAAGGCAGCCATCTTCTTCTCCAAATCACCACTCAACTGAAAGGTTACCCATCTTTTCTCTTCTCAAAGGAAATCTGATTCAGATAACCATATATCATCAACTTCGTAAACAGCAAAACGACAAAACAAGAACAAGATGATTTTTATACGTTTTTTTCCCTTTCCGGTCACACAAGTTTACAAGCGTATCAGACGAGCATGGGTTATAGAAAAGGGTCAGGTGCATAAAACAAGTGCAAAAAAAAACGTATAACTAGAAAATCCGTGCTTCGGTATTCTGGATCAGCATTCATTTGGATCATGTCTTCAACCAAATATAAATCCAGTTCGCACAAATACACAATGAGACAAATAGAATGAGCAAACTGTAACTAGCCTCAGCTTCCATGGAACTATTCACAAAATAACACAATCCAACTGTAATTGAAAAGTCTAACCACAAAATACAAAACACCAATTTCACTTAATTTTCATCTGATCATGAAAAAATGCTGCACATATGCACACATCTAAAATATAAGGAAAGAAAACCAAAATAGATCTAAATAATCATGATTCAACAAATACAGAGGAGTTGCAACTTCGCAAATACAGAGCCATCTTCTCATCAACACAATATGAAAAATCATACTTGCTATGGGATTACAATATGGTTGCCATCAACCTCGATTTTGACTTAATACAATCTTGCTCACACTTGGAATGTCTGATATAATATTTTTAAAGCTTTACAGATACAAATTTATTTCTTGAATTACCATCTCAGCGCCCCTGTCGTGAAACAGCGCCATTTTTCTGCTCTTTTCAGTCCAGACAAAAAATTTTCGGGGTTTCTCAAAAACTATGTCGTTTACTCTCCATTCCTGTTTTCATCATAATTGTGTTAATACACTGTGCTACACTCCCTACAAAATACTATGCAACAATTTGGACAAAGAGAAATAGGCATCACCTCGAGGGTTAAACAAAAGGATGATATGAATAAAACAAGGGCAAAAACAACGTATACCTTGAAAACCTCTGCTCAGTATTCTGGACCAGCATTGATTTTGATTGCGTCTTCAACCTGGTTGTCCAGTTTGCACAAAAGTTAGAGACGATATATAACGGGAGAAAGAAGAACAATGCAATGAATCAATAGCAAAAATAGACAGCTTAAATAATCCATAACGAAAGCACCAAATACAGAATAAGACAAATTGAACAAGCAAACTAAAACTACACTCATTTGATCCGAATACTTGACTGTTTTGATCTACGATGAAAAATTGTTAAGCAAATCATTCATTCATCCAAAATACTTGACAGTTATGATCTACCTCTGTTTACACACTTTTTTGCAGTAGTCAACCAATTACAAGGCCTGCATTTGTCTTGGCTGCACAAGAAAGTGTTGTAAGATGAGGGGAGTTGCAACTTTGCTAATACAATGCCATCTTTTTATCAACACAATATGAAATATCATACTTACTTGCTATGAGATTCAAATGCGCTTGCCATCAACCATGATTTGGAGATTGGGATGGTTGCGCCACTCCGAATCAATACTTAGTTTTGGACAGTTTTTAATTTCTAACAATTTCAATTTAATGAGCAGCTTCAATGCATCCACAGAGGGCAGGCACCTCAACTTTGTGCAGCCATATAGATGTAACTGCGTTAGAGTTGAGAGGTTTCCAAACCATTCCGGCAATTCTTCTATCCCTATATTTTCTAACTGTAAGAAAGGAAGAGAAGTGAGACGTTGAATTGATTGAGGCAGCCACTCCCAATTTTCCACTCCTCTTAATTTTAATGTATGAAGTGAGTTGCAACAACCTTCCAATATGCCATTCACAGTGTCATTAATGGCCACACTATTCTCTTTTGACCACTCCTCACTCACATATATTTCTAATTTCCACAAGCTACCTAAATTCCAACTCTCAACACTTCCAGCAGACATCATAGGAACGCCTCTGATTGTTAATTCTCTAAGACAAGGAGATGACTTACTGAGGCAGTCAATTAGCATTGGTAGATTCGTTAGGCTCCTTAAGCCATCCAATTTGAGAAACTCAATTGTAGGGGCCCATGAATCTACCATTTGATATGGCAATTCTATCAGTTTTCCGCAGTCTACAATGCTCAGCCGATTGAGGATTCCTTGATTTTCTCCTTCTCCACAACTTGGTTTCCCAATCGACTTCAGATTTTCACACCTTTCTATTACCAAAGTATGCAGAGAATTCAGGGTGTCCAGTCCATCTGGTAATGCTGTCAACATATCACATTCTGCAATGTGCAAGTACGAGAGATTGCGATTGTTATAGAAAAACATTTTTGACAAACATTTCAAACTCTTTAATTCTTTTATATAGAGCAACCTTAAATTTGGTAAGTGGTCCAATATAATTTCCTCACATTGTAAGCAATAATCGAGATTTATCTCAATCAAGTTATGAAGTGGTAAGTAAGAGCCTTGAGGCTCATTTCGTAACCATGATGGAAATCTTTTGCCACTGTATCCTTCAATCGTCAACTTCTTTAAATTTGCATGAGGTTTGAGACCTTCCAACACACTCTCATCATTATTTTCACCCGGACGATTACAGTTCCATCCAAAACGCAATCCAGATAACTTTTCTTTCTGCATTATTTTGGCTTTCAGAGCCTCTTCTTTGTCACGAACCCTCTCAAGATTTGTAATAGACAATTCTCCTTTGAGATTTTTCAAATTTCCGAGTTCTTCAATATGATAGCCCTTCTCTTCGCCCACCATGAAGTAAGGTAGTGTTTGGAGACTAGTTAATCTCCCAATCTCCGCAGGCAACTCTACATCATATTCTATATACAGATGCCTTAAGTTAACCAAATGCTTCAATGTGTTTGGCAGTTTCTGATCCATGGCATGTGATACTCTTAATGATTGCAAGTGACAGAGTTCACCAATCCACTCCGGCAAGTTTTTAGTAGATGTATTTGAAATATCAAGATTTCTCAAATGTATCAACTTCCTAATTGAATCGGGCAACTGCAACTCTGTATAACTTTCACCAAGAGTTAGATTACTTTCACCAAGAGTTAGATTATGCAGACAATGGAAGTCTGAAAATTGATACCAGAAGATCCAACTTTCAAGAATAATGTACGCAAATGCTTGGCCACTTCTTTAGAAATATGACTTGATTCTTCTTCAAGAAACATGTATCGAACCGGGGTGCTGCCGTCCACATTACTAGATAAAACAGAAGATGCAAGATCATGCACAAGATCATGCATCACACAAATTTCCTCATTTCCATAACCATCTAGCTTGGCAACTTGCATCAAAGAGTTGTGCATAAGAATACTGAAAAACTTATTTCCCACATCTTCCATCTCATTTCTTTCATCTGGTTGAAGAAAACCTTCTGCCATCCACTGCTCAATTACTCGCTGTTTCATAAACCAATGACCTTTAGGGAAAATTGAACAGTATGCAAAACACTTTTTGAGAGATGGAGAAGGCAAATAATCAAAGCTCAATTTCAGTATTTTTTTAATTCTTTCTGCACCTTCAGCATCTGAGAGACAATTTACACTGATTAACCGCCACTCTTCTTCGGACTTACACCGTCGAAGCACACCGCCAACTACATTGGCAGCTAAGGGCAAACCTCGACATGATTCTGCAATCTTTTTTCCAACAATCTCAAATTCTGGTGGAACATCTTCATTTCCATCAAAGGCTTTTGCTTTAATTATGTTCCAGCAATCATCATCTGATAAGCCTCTTAAAGTGTATTCAAGTGGTCTCACAATTGAAGCAACATTTTGACTTCTGGTAGTGATGATAATTCCATTTCCCATAGTGGAAGTAATTCCTGACAGGGAATTCATAAAGTCTTCCCACTTTGGAACATCTTCATTCCATACATCATCAAGAACAAGAAGATATGTTTTACCTTCGAGAGCTTTTTGAAGTTTTCTCAGGATAGCTTCCCTAGTCTGACCTTCATGTGAAGTAAATGTTGAAAGAATTTTTTTAAAAAGAAGAATGGGATCAAAGGTTTGAGAAACATGAACCCAAATAAGTGATCTGAAGCGTTCCTTCATCCTCTCATGATTAAAGACTTTTCTAGTCAACGTAGTTTTCCCCATACCCCCCATTCCCACAAGAGCAACGATGGAGAACATCCGTTTCTCTTCCTCTGGGTGGGTCTGGGTGAGCATGTCAACTAGCATAGTCACATCATCATCTCTTCCAATAAAGACTGGATCAACACTCAACGAATCAGTCTCGTTGGAAGTATCAACAGCAGCAGGAAGTGCATTCGCAATAATGTTTTGAAGGCCAAGTTGTGTTGCCTTGTTGTTCATAGATTCAAAATTCTCATTGATTTGTTTGATGGAATGAGCAATTTTAAAGCGGCGAGAAACGTTACCACGACTGCAGGATGACAAGCATGATAGTACCTTATTCTTCGGCTTGGGACTGGGTGCGTCCATTTTCTTCACTTTTTCACGGAGAAGATGATAGTTGAGTTCATCCAAGACATTATCAGCATCGAAAGCGACATCCTCAAGATCATTCAACCAGATCTTGACAGCCTGTTGGGTAATGGATTTACTATCAGCGTCACTCAAGTAGGCTTCAATCATCGCCAAAGTCTTTTGCAGTTTTCGGATATCTTCATTCAGACCTTCAAACAGAGAATACTCTTCCTTCAAAATGTCGATCAGCTTTTCGACAAGAATTTTGATGCCTACTGAAAGCACTGCTGCAGTCAGTGCTGCTTCCATAGTTTCAAGGAGATAGATCTAGAGAGAAAGGTAATTTATTATTGAAGATTAAGAATGCTTGTAAAACTTTTGGATGGTATGAAAAACACTACCAATTGTCCTTCACAATTGTATTTGTTCTTAACAATTTAATCACACATAAATGGATTTGACTAGGGAATTTATTCTTCATCATTTTCAAACATATGCAAGAAACACATATAAGTGAAAACCAAATCTGAAAATCTTGTGCAATCAAGTCTTTAAATTTCATTTTTCTCAAAATATTCTGTTAATTGGTAAGCATAATCTATGAATTCTTTTAGTTATTTTGTGAGCTTGGCCAGTTTTTGATTAGCAAATAATCTCAAGTAATTTGGGTTTGAATCAAAGAGATGTTATTATTAGTTTAAATCAGTGAATTAGAAGTTACTTATATTACATAAATCAGTGAAAACTACTTCTCTACTTCTGTTCAATATGAAATTTACATACTCAACACATGAAGAGAAAATGTAAATTGTTGCACTTACTTGCTGCAAGATTCAATTGCGTAGATGGTTTGTTCAATACGAAATTGCTCTCTCTCTATCTCAATCTCAAGGGTCAATTTCAGAAATTAGGAGTTTGAAGCTGTGATAAACAAAAGATTGTCTCAGCAGAGCTTCAAATTTCAATTATTGAATAGTTAAATCTAGTGGCTAATTTAAAATTGTTTATTGACCTTGAGTTAGTCATTATTTACAGTATATATAAGTTTAATGGGAGACTGCCTACAAAGATATTATTGTGTCCATGTCTCATATTGTCTATTCACTAGACTACTTCAAAAGATGCCTTAAAGTCTTTGGCAAATCAAATATTTATAAAATCCAGATTGAAGTTCAAGCAACCTTCAAAACAAGCTAAAAAATTAATAATCCATCAAAATATATGTATGCTTGATGCATAACTCTATTCAATGATCTTATATACTTAAAATCTTTCATTTTAAAGGATATAATAGATAATTTGTATGTGCACTACTCTATTTACCAATAACATACCTCACAAATACCATCTTTGCAAAGCAGCTATTTCTTCTCCAAATCACCACTCAACTCAAAGTTTACTAATCTTTTCCCTTTTCAATGCAATCTGATACTGACAACCATATATCATCAATATCATAAAGAGCGAAACGACAAAACAAGAAGAGGATCATTTTTCTTAGTTTTGTTTACCTGTGGTCCTAGCAATCTCTGCTGATCATTCTAAGTTCTGGAAATTGAAAGCAGCACTTGAAAATTTTGAAAGCTGTACTCCAAAATTAACGATCAGCAACTCAAAATGTTTTTGCACGATGAGATGTAAGCACATGCAAAATGTTTCCGGTATCGTCCAGGAACTCAGTGACTGAGGCACCAACTTCCGAGTCTGATTCAACATCGGATGAATCCGAGTCAAGTTCAGTCATTTCATCATCATCTGTGGTCTCCTGGTAAAGCTCATTTGCTGCTCTTCCATGTGCCCATCACTCACCTTCAGTGGCGATGAATCTTCGTTTTGTAGAGTGGCATGATCTGATAAATTAGAATACAATAAGTTACGGGCAATTAAATTAGTCAGACAATCAAAACTTCCAATGAGATGCTCTCTGTAAACTTACTCGTAGTGAAGAGGACAGAGGAGCTCAGATGGTCGATACGCAGCTTTGTATCTCATCTTTCTGCACGAGTGAATATAATAGCCAAGATAATAGTACTGAAGCATTGGGCAATGTACTTGATTTCTTCTAGAGCTGAATATTTGCCAAGTGATAGAAATGCGTAATCAGGATCCCAAAATAAATACTTGCTCGACAAACACTTTGGCAATATATCAATAACTCCAACAGCAATTAGCTTCCCGTCTACCACATACTGCTGATGGAAAGAGCCAAAGCCACATGGGGGCACCGAGCCATCGCCATTCGGTGGAACATATACTAAAGGAGTGTCAACCAAAAATCTCTTGTATGAGCTTTCAGTCACATGCTCAGGTGTATCATAATCAAACAGTACTCTTCATAATCAAAGCTAGATTTATTTAATTGAATCTCAATCCTCCTTTCTTCGCTGCCTCCTCCGGTGTTTTTCTTTACATCTTTTTAGACAGGCGCACTTGTTCTTTTGAAGGAACAAAGTCAGCAGCTTCGAGACGAATAGTATATGAGGGGCAGCATGTTTTCTCCGTATCGGGTTTGTACAGGAAACAGCCAGATCTTCTCCAGCCTCTGTCAAGGAGAGCAGGAGCAAAGAAAGCTTTGAGAAAACTCAGCCGAGTCTAGTGAAAACTATACAGCATCACCATTCACCAATTAAATTATAACAAAATTATTAACAGTATATATTCAGATCCATGTAACAGACAAAAATTGCACTTGCTTTGGTGTTTAATTTCTCTCACTTAGAAAATATGAGCCACATGGCTATTTAAGAGTGCTCGTCAGCATAGCACGTTTCGTAAATGATAACCACTAGAATTTATGTACTACTGATTTAGACCTGATCAAACAAGTGAATCTCAAAAGTAGCAAGTGTATCAAATCGATTTCCGAGCTAATCATAATCATAGAAAAACACCTAATCACAATGAAAAACTGAGGAAGCACCGGAATCACATTAGCATCCATGGAGATACTTGGAGTCGACTCCCCTGCCAGAGCCTCCTCGCTTGCCCATTCGAAAAAACCTTCAAAACAAGATCAAAATTGTTATAATCCATCAAAATATATGTATGGTTACCATAATGCATAACCCTGTTCAATGATATCCTATACTAATAATCTTTCAAAATAGAGAATTTGTAAGTCCATTTCATTTTTCAAACACTGACCAATATATAACATACCTCACAAATGTCATCTTTGCAAGGCAATCATCTTCTTCTCCAAAATCACCACTCAACTTAAAGTTTATCCATTTTTCCCTTCTCTAAGGCAATCTGATTCAGACAATCATCACAACTTGCAAAAAGAGCGAGGCGACAAAACAAGATCATGTTGGATCAGCATTAATTGATTAGGAAACAAGAAGTGAACGGGTTAAACAAAAGGGTGAGATGAATAAAACAAGTGCAACAACATCTATTCTGAATCAGCATTCATTTTGATCATGTCTTCAACCAAATATATATCCAGTTTCCACTATAATTAGAAACTTTATTCATTCAATTGGAGAAAGACGAGTAATGCAATGAATCAAATCATGTCCGAAACAGTGCAGATTCTGCAGAATGTAGTTGAAGGTCTTTTATGGCAAACAATGAGATTTAAAAAGTTTTAGAGAGAGATCCATCTCTGCTATTGTGAAGCAGGCATCAAACTAAGGATATATCCTGACCAAAGCTTATTAAAAAGAGTAGGCAATATATCTTCAAACTGCTTAATCCTAGACGAAAGCAATCTGAACAGAACACCAAATACACAATGAGACAAATTGAACAAGCAAACTAAAACCACCCTCAGCTTCCATTGAACTATTCACATAATAACACAATCCAACTGTAATTGAAACGTCCAACCACAAATTGCAAAATACAAATTTCACTTAGTTTTCATTTGATCATGAAAAAATTGCTAAACAAATCATTCATTCATCTCAAAACACTTAGTTATCAAGTTTGTAAATACAGAGTCATCTTTTTATTTACACAATATGAAAAATCTTACTTACTTGCCACGAGTTTCAAATGTGGTTGCCATCAACCTTGATTCTGAGCTTGGGGTAGTGGTTGCGCCACCCCGAATCAATACTTAGATTTGGACAATTTTGAATTCTTAATTCTTCTAATTTAGTGAGGAGCTTCAGTGCATCCACAGAGGGCAGACACCTCAACTTTTTCCAGCCACACAGCCCTAGATCTCCGCACGATGCCATCCACGCCAAACCTGACCCAAATTCCCATCACCCTAGATCTCTGCACCTCTATCGTGGAATTCCAGCCCCCATGCGAAAAGAAGCACCGGACCGCCCTGTTGGACACAATTCTCATTATAGAGGATATAGTAGTATTAGAGACTTTGAATGTCCATTTCATTTTCCAAACACTGAACAATAATAACACACCTCATAAAAATGCCATATTTGCATGGCAACCATCTTCTTCCCCAAATCACCACTCAACTCAAAGTTTACTCATCTTTTCCCTTCTCAAAGGCAATATGATTCATACAACCATAAATCATCAACTTTCATAAAGAGCGAAACGACAAAACAAGAACAAGATCATTTTTCTTCTTTTTCTACTTTTCCGGTCCTAGCTAGCTATCTCTCTACTGATTCCAAGTTCTTGAAAGTGAGACATGATTGACCAAACACACAAGTTTACAAGCATATCAGAGGAGCACAAGTTTACAGTCATTGCAGCACTTTGACAAATTTGATTAGTGAAAGCTGTTTTTCGGCACATGAGAAGTGAAAGGGTGACATGAATAGAAACAATGTATAACAAGAAAACCTCTGCTCGGTATTCTGGATCAGCATTCATTTTGACAATGTCTTCAACAAAATATATATCCAGTTTGCTCAAAAATTAGAGGCTATACATGTTCAATAGGAAAAAGACGAGCAATTCTGTCCGATATAGTGCATATTCTACAGAACGGAGTAAAAGATCTTTTATGCAAACAAGCAGGAATGAGATTTAACAAGTTTTAGAGATAATTCATCTGTGCTCTAGTGAAGCAGGCTTCAACCTAATAATATCATAACCAAAACTTATTAAAAAGAGAAAGTAATATATCACCAAAAAAAGAGGATATTGTCATCATGAAAAGAGCATGACTGACCTACATTTGAAGCCGCTTCGTCACCAACAAACACACAAATTAAATCTGGTGACGTAATGATCAACCTCTGTTTGTGGAGCGTGCAGACTTTGGCAGTAATGATCCGAGGCCTGCACTTGTCAAGAGAAAGAGCAGTTTCAACTTTGCAAATACAAAGCCATCTTTTAATCAGCACAATATGAAAAATCATACTCCTGGAGGTTCAAATGCGCTTGTAATCAACCATGATCTGGAGGTCGGGATGGTTGTGCCACTCTGGATCAATACTTAGTTTTGGACAATTATTAATATTTATGTCATCTAATTTAGCGAGGAGCTTCAATGAATCCACAGAGGGCAGGCACCTCAACTTTGTGCAGCCATGTAGATGTAACGTTCCTAGAGATGAGAGGTTTCCAAACCATTGCGGCAATTCTTCTATCCCTATATTCTTTAACTGTAACACAGAAAGAGAAGTGAAACGTTGACTTGATTGAGGCAGCCACTGCCAATTTTCCACCCCTCTTAATGTTAACCACTGAAGTGAGTTGCAACAGCCTACCAATATGCCATTAACAGTCTCATTAATGGCAACATTAATCTCTTCTGACCACTCCTCACTCACATCTATATTTAAATTCCACAATTTACCTAAATCCCAACTCTCAACACTACCAGCAGACATCAATTTAGGAACGCCTCTGATTGTTAAATCTTCGAGATTAGATGATTTAGCGAGGCAGTCAATTAGCATTGGTAGATTCGTTAGGCTCCTTAATCCCTCCAATGAGAGAGATGCAATTGTAGGGGCCCACAACTCTAGCATTTGACGTGGCAATTCCATCAGTTCTCCACAGCCTCTAATTCTCAGCCGGTGGACGGTTCCTTGATTTTCTCCTTCTCCGCAGCTTGGATTCCCCACCGACTTCAGATTTTTACACATATCTATACTCAACACCTTCAGAGAATTCAAGGTGTCCAGCCCATCTGGTAATGCTACCAACATATCACATCCAAAAATGCTCAATATTGAGAGATTGCGATGGTTATAGAAAAACCTCTTTGACAAACATTTCAAACTCTTTAATTGCCATATAGAGAGCGACCTTAAATTTGGCAAGTGTTCCAATGTTCCTCACATTCTGAGCACTTGTAGAGACTTATCTCAATCAAGTTATGAAGTGGTAAGCAAGAGCCATGAGCTTCACCCTGTAACCATGTTGGAAATCTTTTGCCTTTGTAATTGTTAATCTCCAACTCCTTCAGATTAGCATGAGGTCTCAGACCTTCCAACACACTATCATCATCTCTTACACCCAAACAATCCGATCCCCATTGAAACGCAATTCAGATAAGTGTTGCTTCCGAAATATATTGGCTTTCAGAGCCTCTTCCTTGTTAAGCACCCTCTCAAGATTTTTAACAGTTAATTTTCCATTGAGACAATTCAAATTTCCAAGTTCTTCAATATGGTAGCCCTTCTCTTCGCCCACTTTAAAGAAAGGTAGTGTTCGCAGTCTAGTTAATCTCCCAATCTCCGCAGGCAACTCAACATCATCGTGAATATATAGATGCCTCAAGTCAACCAAGTACTTCAAGGTGTTTGGCAGTTTCTGACCCCTGGCACTTGACGTTCTTAACGATTGCAAGTGACTGAGTTCACCAATCCACACCGGCAAGTCTTCAGTATATGTATTTGACAGATCAAGATTTCTCAAATGTATCAACTTTTTAATTGAATTGGGCAATTGATGCTCTTCTGAACTTTCACCAATAGTTAGATTCTGCAGACATTGGAAGTCTGAGAAATTGATACCAGAAGTTCCACCTTTCAAGATTAATGTACGCAAATGCTTCGTCACTTCTTTTGAAACATGACTTGATTCTGTTTTAAGAAACATGTATCGAGCTGGGGTTCTGTGGTCTGCATTATTAGATAAAACAGAATATGCAAGATCATGCACTAGATCGTGCATCACATAGCACACCTCTCCGTATGCATATTTCTGTGAAACTTGCAACAAAGAGTTTTGTAGAAGCACATTACAAAACATGTTTCCTATAGACTCCATATCATCTCCTTGCCTTGGTTGAAGAAACCCTTCTCCCATCCGTAGTCCAATCAGCTCAAGCTTTCCGATTCCATGACCTTTGGGGAAAATCGAACAATATGCGAAACACTTTTTGAGTGACGGTGAAGACAGATAATCAAAGCTCAATTTCAGTATATTTTTTATATTCTCACCACCCTTACCACCTGCAAGGCCTTTTTCATTGATCAATCGCCACTCTTCTTCGGGTTTACGGCGAAGCATACCCCCAACTTTACATTGGCAGCTAAAGGCAAACCCCCGCATCTTTTCGCAGTCTCTTTCCCAATCGTCTCAAATTCCGGTCGAACTTCTCCATTTCCATCAAAAGCCTTTGCTTTTATTATGGACCAGCAATCCTCATCTGATAAGCCATTTAAAGAATGAATATGAAATGGTTTAACAATTGAAGCAACATCTTAACTTCTGGTAGTGATGATAATACCATTTCCCATAGTTGAAGTAACTCCTGACATGGAATTTATAAAATTGTCCCATTTCCGAACATCTTCATTCCAAACATCGTCAAGAACAAGAAGATAAGTTTTTGCCATTAGAGCTTCATGAAGCATTTTCAGAATAGCTTCCCTATTCTGAACCCCTTCACCAATATCTGAAGGAGTTAATGTTGACAGGATTTTACTGAAAAGAATGATTGGATCAAAGGTTTGAGAAACATGAACCCAAAGAAATGATCCGAATCGAGCCTTCACCCTTTCATGGTTGAAGACTTTTTTAGTTAACGTAGTTTTCCCCATACCCCCATTCCCACAAGAGCAACGATGTAGAACATCCGTTTCTCTTCCTCAGGGTGTGTTGGGGTGAGCATGTCAACCAATTTATTCACAGCATCATCTCTTCCAATAAATATTGGATCAAGACTGAATGAATCAGTTTCAGGAGAAGTATCAACAACAGCTGGAAGTGCATTCGCAATAATGTTTTGAAAGCCAAGTTGTGTTGCATTGTTGTTGACAGACTCAAAATCCGCATTGATTTGTTTGATGGTATGAGCCATTTTAGAGCGACGTGAAATGCGACTACAGGATGAGAAGCATGATAGTACCTTATTCTTCAGCTTGGGATTGGGTGCATCCATTTTTCTCGCTTCTTTGTAGAGAAAATGATAGTTGAGTTCATCCAAAACATAATAAGCATCGAAAGCCACAGCTTCAAGTTTCCTCAACCACATCTTGACTGCTTCACCGGTGGATTTCGTCTCAGCGTCACTCAAGTAGGCTTGAATCATCTCCAAAGTTTCCTGCAGCTTTCCGGCTTCTTCCTCAAGACCTCGAAGCAGAGAGTACTCTTCCTTGAGAAAGTTGATCAGGTTTTGGACGACAACTTCGACGCCAGCTGTAGCAACGGCTTCCATGGTTTCGCAGAGAGAGATCAAAAGAGAGAAAATGCTTGCAAGTTTATATTCCAATATGAAGAATGCTAATAATATGTTTTTTTTTTCTTGACTAATTTATCGTTCACAGTTATAATTTCGGACAGAAGATTAAAGCTTGTGATCATCTCATCTCTAATTTTTATGAAAGATATATATAAAGGAGACCAGTAATTATAAATAATTACCAACAATTGCTTCCATTTGGTTCAATTATTCATTGTACATGATTGGTTTGGAATTAAAGGTGTGCATTGTGATTGGCTTAGAAGGTGACCAATCTTACCCGAGTGGTGATATTAACATATAGTCCATAAAAAGGATTAAGATAATTAATTAATATTGAAAATCACATTTTAGTGCATAAAATTTTAAATTCAACACAAACTCAACATGTGAAAGTGAACGACAAAAGTAGTGCAATTAGGGGTTCGCATTTGGGTTTCGGTTCGGTTTTTTGCCTAAATCGAACTAAAATCGAAAAACCAAATTTAGCTCAAAATCCAAACCGAACCGAACCCATAAAATTAAAAAAATAAAAAACTGAACTTCTAAAACCGAAATTAATTTTAAAAATAAGTATATGTTTAAATTATCACCAAGCGAACAAACACTAATTTATATAATCTTGTTATGGATTCGAGTTATTATTAGCTTAGAGTTTGTATTGTTAGCTAATTAGAGTTCGCCTGCAACTTTTTTTAATTAACTATTTTGTCATACTGACAGGGGAACTTATGAAATACAGATTTTTCTTGAGTAAATGATCATTTTTTTAATTCTTAGTGTTTTATTGTTCCTATATTTCATTACTATAATTTTTTTTCATATTTTATGATTTTTTTGAAATATAGAGACATTATTATAATAACAATAAATATTTTTATATGTGTAAAAGTAAATTTAAGGAGTTCAATAAATTCATAAATTATACATTGCATCCAACTAGGTAAAATTAGTACATATCTTTCGTTTTGTTTAATTAACTAATTCAACATTTCAACGATAATGTTGATAAAAATGAATATTTATATTATTTTTTATCTTGGTGCGGTGTTTTACTATTGAACTAGATGTATTCTTAGTTAAATGTTGTTGATGCGTGTTTGCATTAGATATCTAAAACATTTTAATAAATATATAGTAGATATTTTTTATTTTTCTGTTGATGCATAATAATTTTTATATGTTGTTTAAGTATGACCACTTTCTTTGTAACATATATGCAACAATATTCTAATCAACATTAGTGCTTGTATTATTTTATTTCTAAACTTATTTTTTTTAATTAACAGTTTGAAATTAGTAAGAAAAAAAATAAAATAGATTGTGTATAGCACGGGTTTGATATTCAATTTGAATTTGAGTCCACTGTGATAGAGATCTTTAAAACTTTGTTCATAATCCATTAAAAAAAAATTGGCGTTAGTAAAAAGAGGTGCTAAGTATTCATCAATATCCTTAATTATTCTCAATCACTTCATAATTGACCTAAGAACAGAAAAATACAGAATAATATCAATTTATATATGATATCGTCTTAGAAGATTTTAGTATAGTAATACTCCCTTTGGCCCACAAAAGATATCACACTTTCCTTTTCAGTTTGTCCCACAAAAGATGTCACATTTCCCTTTTTAGAAAAAGTTCACTATCACATGAATATAAAAATTATATTTTCTCTCTCCGTTTAACACACAAACAAAACCTCCTAAAATCCTGTGACGTCCCACAAGTGTGACATCTTTTGTGGGACGGAGGGAGTAGTTAATAACTTTTATGTACCAAAATATATTAGTATATTGATTTATACGTATAATATGATACTTCATCTACCCCTAGTAGAGATATTTCTTTTGGATACTCCCTCCGTCCCGGCTAAGATAACACATTACTTAGCCGGCACGGGATTTTAGGAGTTATTGATTAAAGTGTTTAATTGGAGAGAGAGAAGATGGGTGTAAGTATTAAAGTAGAGAGATAAAGAAAGATGGATATTTTAATAGGAGTGAGAAAAAGTGGTTGAGTGTATTAATTGGTGAGAGAAAGTTACCAAAAAAGGAAATGTGTCATCTTAGTTGGGACAAATTAAACTAAAAAGGAAAACGTATCATCTTAAGCGGGACGGATGGAGTATAAGATTTAAGAAAGCTGTATTAATTGAGTTAAGGAAGGGAAAATCAAAATTAGAAATGTATAGATTTGATACAATAAAGTTACCTTAATGTATAGCACGTTGACGTTGCATTCTAAATTTAAATCAACAGCTATGTATTTCACCAAATTGAATATAACATTAACTAGTAAATTCGTACTATTACAGCTTGCACATATATATATAAAAAAATACTTTACATTTAACGAGATTTTTTGAAACCATAACTCATATAATTAAATTAGTAAGTACATTAATATAAGAAACGGGTCCACATGCACATGCTAGGTCCTGGTCAATTGGGACATAAAATAAGAATTTTGATCCGAATTCAAATATTTTATAGTCTATATAAACTGAGATTCGTTGGCCCAAATAGATAAATTATCAAATAAATTAATGCAGTTAGCCAGTTGATGTTTGACGAAGTTAATCTCACAGTACAAGTTACAAACTCAGTAAATCAAATTGTTGTTATTTATTGTAGCACAATTTCCAAAAATCTAAACAATCATATAAAATAGGCAAATTAATTTTGTTATCTATCACAAAGATTTACACGATGACTTCTTCCTTGGAATGGAAAAAAATAAAAGTAGTGAACGGCGCTGCACCAGATTGAGTTGAGGCAAAATTATTTTAATAGGAGTATACATGTGGAGTATGTCATATTTATATTTATATGGGTAGGAAATATATATTGGGATTTATTGAAATGCAAATTCTAATTAGGTTTGATGATGCATTCAACTACAAAGAAGAACCTGCTTTGAATGAAATCATAAAATGGTAACTACAAAGTGACAACAATTTATTAATTTTTATTATACAAAGAATTACTCCCTCCGTCCCACTTTAGGAGTCCCGGTTGAGTTCGGCACGGGTTTTAAAAAATGTAAAGGAAAGTTGGTGAAAAAAAATAGTGGAATGCGGGTCTTACTTTTTTATATTAGTTTTATAATAAAATGTGAGTGGGAAAATGTTAATGGAATGTGGGACCTAATACCATTTATAAAATATTTCAATCGGAAATCCTAAAGTGGGACACCCAAAAATGATAAATCGGGAGTGCTAAAGTGGGACGGAGGGAGTAATAAGGAAGGGAATAGTCAAAACTGAAAATAGATCTGTCCTAAGTCCTAACACCTTTGCTAGGCTGCTAGCCAATGGGCCGTATATATTATGGGCCAGTAAGATTTTTAGTCGGGCCAATCGAAATAGTTATCCCATGAATTTGGGCTCCTAATTTACCCTTTTTTTTGTTGTCAGCTCTAGCAATTGTATTAAATTAATTAACACTATTTAGGAACTTTTTCATCCTAATATTCCTTAAAAGCAATATCTTGCTTCCCATAAGAATACACCATTTTTATCATTTTGTCCGTTCTATCAAAATAGCAATATTTATTATAGAAATATTTTTCCTCTCTAATGTCATAAACCTCAAAATCCTCTCTAATGTCACTTTTTCTATCTCTTTGTTAATTTACTCTGATCATAATAACTAGGTACTTTCCGGATCGACATATAATCCGAGAACGTTGGACGCTCTACGCAGTGCTCCCAAACATGAGACCGCACGGCCGCATGGCTCCCTGTGGGATGATTTCGCAATATGACGTCGAGGATCAAGACGCTACATGCAACTTAATATATATGATCATAAAGAAAATATGAATGCAAGGATTGCCTCAGATTAAACAAGGCAAATTGGCATATGTTGAAGACATTGTTGAAGGACTTGAGGCTGCACCAGCTGCTTTGGTTGGAATCTTTTATGGTCGGAATGTGGGAAAGCAGGTTGTTCTTGTGGCTCGTGATTGATCGATTTGGTACTTTCGATCTTGATATAATGGATGGTCAAGATTGATTCTTGTAATGTAATAAGACAATAATTTGTGTTAATTCTCAGCGCCATGAGCATTAATAGATCAGAGCTGTTTTTATATGTTTATGTTATAAACTATTTTCAATTTTTCATTCATTCAATTTTTTCACATAAACTACAAAATCAAAATGAACACGATGAGTGAATCTCCAAGCTACAAGATCAAACTTCTTTCTTCTTCAAATTGAAGATGACAATGAAATCTGTGATGTTGAAAAACAGAGGAAGCCCCAGAATCACACTAGTATCCACGGAGGTACTTCGAGTCGACTCCTGTACGCCTTGCCCGTTCGAGTGACCTTCAAAACAAGCCCAGAATTGTTTAATCCATCAAAGCATATGGTATATGCATAACTCTATTCATTGATATCCTTATACTAATAAGGATATAGTAGTATTAGAGAATTTGAAGGTCCATTTCAATTTCTAAACACTGGACAATAATAACATACCTAACACATGCCATGTTTGCAAGGCAAGGCAACCATCTTCTTCTCCAAATAACCACTCAACTCAAAGTTCACTCATCTTTTCCCATCTCAAGGCAATCTGATTCAGACAACCATATATCATCATGATGCATAAACAGCGAAACGACAAAACAAGAAATGTTCACAAGCCATATTTAGCCACATGAGAAATGTCCATTTTCACAAAAATTAGAGACTATACATATCCAATGAATCAATAGCAAAGCCAAATACATCCCTCGGCAAATCATGTCTGAAACAAAACTTGGCTTTTTAACCTAAGCAAAAGCTATTTTAAAAATTAAGTATTATATCATCAAAAAAGAAAAAACTGTCATCACGAAAAGACCATGACACAAATATACATGTACAACAACATAATTCTTATCGTAAGTACCAAACAAATCCAGTAATTAGAATCCCAGATTTTATACAGCATAAGCAATTGCAGAAAGTTCTATTCATATCCAAAATGTAGAAAGTAAAATTTCCAACATACTATACTTGTAATTCGGTAAAGATTGCAAATTATATTTGAAATCGTAAAAAATATTGACATGAAATCTAAGAACCAGCTGGCATGAACAACTCAACTTATTTTGGGCTTGGCCCAAAGCAAATCAATTGTAAGTTATGATCCATTATGCCAAATAAGAATTATGTTGGGCTTTGGTCTACTAGAAGGATTATGCTGCAATTTTGCCCATTTTACCCAATATAGTCTAGGATGATTACTTAGGAAATCCCTCTCCTATATGTGAGTTTCATATAATTATAATTGAATTTGAAGCATCTAGCTGGTGGTTATGACCAAAAGATAACTAGATCATTGGGTATTCAAATGTGGTTAATAGAAATCTAAAACTGTCATGACTTGACATATCATGCCAAGCAAATCATTTAACCAAACATGCCCAAATAATGATAAGATAGCAATATATGCATCCATCTAAGAAGCAAACAAGAAGAAACTCAGTTTTTGGCAGCTTCCAAGCTTGCACCTTTTTTGCAGTAATGACTCAAGGCTTGCATTTCAGGCTGCAAAACAAAGTCTTGCAGGTGTCAAACCAAATAGAGAGCAATCCATTGCTTCAATTTCCTCAACAGAATATGAAAATACAACTTGGTACGAGATTGAAACGCAATAGACATCAACGATGATTGTGAGACGGTGCTGATGGTCGAAACGAGTATCCATGGAGGTGCTTTGGGTCAACTCCCATACCAGAGCCGCCCCTGCCCGTTCAAGCGACCTTCAAAACAAACTCAAAAATGATTAAAATATCAAAATATATGTATGCTTAATGCATAACACTAATCAATGATAACCTATACTAATAGTCTTTCATTTGAAAGGATATAATAGAGAATTTGCATTTTTTCAAACACTGACCAAAAACATACCTCACAAATCATGTAATGCAAGGCAACAATCTTCTTCTCCAACTCACTACTCAACTGAAAGTCTATCCATCTTTTCCCTTCTCAAGGCAATCTGATTCAGACAACAATATATCATCAACTTTCATAAACAGAGAAACGAAAGAGTTAAATAGTTTCATAGATAATTCATCTCTAAAAGAACTTGGCATCAACCTAACCACAAGCTATTTAAAAGAATAAGCAATATATCAAAAAAAATGAAGAGACTATCACCAAGAAAAGATCATGACTTTCATCACAGTTTCTATGTTAGATGATGATGATGAGGAGCTTCTGAAGATTCTTCATTATCAACAAACATAGAAACTGTGTGATGTTGTGATGTTTCAACCTGAAGCAATAGTGTCGTCAAAGAGCTTAAATTCATCACAAAAGCATTCTGAATCGAACAACAAATAACACAAATGCAACTGTTAACACAAAATACAGAACACCAATGTCACTCAGTCTCATCTGATCACCAAAAAAAATGCTACACAACTCAACTTTTAGCAAACTTGAGGCATATTTCACAAATTAATATGATTTCAACGAAAATACATTAACCACAAAAATTTATGGAAAATACACACATACTTGGGCTTTTAAACAATCATGTATCATGTATCCAATTTAGGTCCAACAAAAGAGCTAATGATACTAACACAAAATAAGCAACGTAGATGAACAGAGAAACGACATAGTTACACTAAATAAACGGAATTGCTGCTGTTCACTAGCCACATCACTCTGAGAAAAGAGCAGAAGAAGAAGCAAAATGGTTAAACAAAAGAGTGACATGAATAAAACAAGTGCATAAACAACGTATAAGGGCAGCAGCTTTGAGACGAATAGTATGTGAAGGGAAGCATGTTTCCTCCATGTTACCATCTTTGCAAGGCAGCCCTTTCTTCTCCAAATCACCACTCAACTCAAAGTTTACTCATCTTTTCCCTTTTCAATGCAATCTGATACAGACAATCATATATCATCACTTTCACACAGAGTGAAAAGACAAAACAAGAACAGGAATTTTTTTTTTTACCTTTCCAGTCATAGCTAGCAATCTCTCTGCTGATTCCAACTGATACAAAATTGACCAAACACACAAGTTTTCAAGCCACATCACTCTGAGAAAAGGGCAGAAGAAGAATCTATGTTTAGGCACATGAGAAGTGAAAACGTTAACAAATATATCATCAAAAAAGAGAATCAATTTTTAGGCACATGAGAAGTGAAATGGTTAAACAATATATTATCAAAAAAGTGAATCTATTTTTATGTCACCATGAAAAGATCATGACTATCCTTCATTTGAAGCTGCTTCATCACCAACAAACACACAAACAATGTGACATTTTACCTCGAATTGATAGCATGATCAAACATCTTAAATCCATCACAAAAGCATTCTGAATCGAACACCAAATACAGAATCAGACAAATTGAGCGAGCAAACTAAATACTTACAACACACCAGTTTCACTTAGTTTACATCTGATCATGATAAAAATGGTAAACAAATCATACATTCATTCAAAATACTTAGACTCTTATGATCTACCTCTGTCTACACACTTTTTGCAGTAGTGATCCACAAGGTATGCACTCGTCTTGGCTGCACAAGAATGCGTTGTCAAGTGTCGAGTGATGAGAGGAGTTTCAACTTTGGAATAAAGAGTCATCTTTTTATCAACACAATATTGACTATCATACTACTTACATGCTATGAGATTCAGATGAGGTTGCCATCAACCTTGATATTGAGATTGGGATGGTTGCCATCAACATAATCTTAACTCATGAAGTGAGTTGCAACAGCCTTCCAATATGCCATTCACAGTCTCATTAATGCCAACACTCGCCTCTTCTGACCACTCCACATTCATACTTGTGTTGCCTCTTTGTTCAGACTCAAATTTTACATTGATTTGTTTGATGGCATGAGCCATTTTAGAGCAACGTGACATGCGACTTCCACTACAGGATGGCAAGCATGATAGTACCTTATCCTTAGGCTTGGGACTGGGTGCATGTATTTTCTTCACTTTTTTGCGGAGAAAATGATAGTTGAAATCATCCAAGACATAATAACCATAGAAAGCCAAAGCTTCAAGCTCCTTCAGCCATATCTTGACAGCATCAGTGATGGATTTCATCAGCACCACTCAAGTAGGCTTGAATCATCTCCAAAGTTGAATTTAGTGAGGGGCTTCATTGCATCCACAGAGGGCAGGCACCTCAACTTTGTGCAGCCATATAGATCTAACATCTTTAGAGCTGAGAGGTTTCCAAACCATTGCGGCAATTCTTCTATCCCTATATTTTCTAACTCTAAGCGAGAAAGAGAAGTGAGACGTTGAATTGATTGAGGCAGCCACTCCCAATTTTCCACCCCTCTTAATGTTAACTCTCAAGTGAGTTGCAACACCCTTCCAATATGCCATTCACAGTGTCATTAATGGCAACACTATTCTCCCTTGACCACTCCACACTCACATCTATATTTAAAGTCTTCAAGTTTACCTAAATCCCAACTCTCAACACTACCAGCAGACATCAATTTAGGAACGCCTCTGATTGTCAAATTTGTGAGATGAGATGATTTAGCGAGGCAGTCAATTAGCATTGGTAGATTCATTAGGCTCCTTAATCCCTGCAATTTAAGTTCCTCAATTGTAGGGGCCCACGACTCTAGCATTTGACATGGCAATTCCCTCAGTTCTCCGCAGTCTATAATGCTCAACCGACGGAGGGTTCCTTGATTTTCTCCTTCTCCGCAGCTTGGTTTCCCCATCGACTTCAGATTTCTACACCTTTCTATACTCAAGCTCTCCAGAGAATTGAGGGTGTCCAATCCTTCTGGTAATGCTTCCAACATATCACATTTTACAATCTGCAAGTATGAGAGATTGCGATGGTTATAGAAAAACTCTTTGACAAACATTTCAAACTCTTTAATCCCATATAGAGAGCCACCTTAAATTTGGCAAGTGGTCCAATGTTATTTCCTCACATTCTGAGCACCTCATTGAGTTTTATCCGAATCAAGTTATGAAGTGGTGAGCAAGAGCCTTGAGGTTCACCCTGTAACCATGTTGGAAATCTTTTGCCTTTGTATCCATAAATGGTCAACTTCTTCAGATTTGCATGAGGTCTGAGACCTTCCAACACACTCTCATCATTTCTTTCACCCGAACAATATGATCCCCATTCAAACCGCAATTCAGATAAGTGTTGCTTCTGCAATATATTGGCTTTCAGAGCCTCTTCCTTGTCACGCACCCTCTCAAGATTTTTAATAGCTAATCCTCCTTTGAGATTTTTCAAACTTCCGAGTTCTTCAATATGATAGCCCTTCTCTTCGCCCACTGTGAAGTAAGGTAGTGTTTGGAGACTAGTTAATCTCCCAATCTCCGCAGGCAACTCTACTATCTTTGATATAAAGATGCCTTAAGTTAACCAAGTACTTCAACGTGTTTGCCAGTTTCTGCGAAGACGACACACGTGATAATCTTAACGTTTGCATGTGACTGAGTTCACCAATCCACTCCGGAATGTCTTTAATAGATGTATTTGAAATATCAAGATATCTCAAATGTATCAACTCCCTAATTGAATTGGGCAACTCTGTCATATTATCATCATCGAGAGTTAGATTATGCAGACATTGGAAGTCTGAGAACAAGATATCAGAAGTTCCACTTTTCAAGATTAATGTACGCAATTGCTTGGCCACTTCTTTTGAAATATGACTTGATTCTTCTTCGAGAAACATGTATCGAACTGGGGTGCTGCCGTCTGCATTATTTAGATAAAACAGAAGATGCAAGATCATGCACAAGATCGTGCATCACACAACTTTCCACATTTCCATATATCATCTTCTCGTGCAACTTGTAACAAAGAGTTGTGTAGAAGAACATTGAAAAACTTATTTCCCACATCTTCCATCTCATTTCTTTCATCTGGTTGAAGAAAACCTTCTGCCATCCACTGCTCAATTACTTCTGCTTCTCAATATGGCGACCTTTAGGGAAAATTGAACAGTATGCAAAGCACTTCTTGAGAGATGGTGAAGGCAAATAATCAAAGCTCAATTTCAGTATTTTTTTTATTTTTTCAGCACCTTCGGCATCTGAAAGACAATTTACACTGATTAAGAGCCACTCTTCTTCGGACTTATACCGTCGAAGCACACCACCAACTACATTGGCAGCTAAGGGCAAACCTCGACATGCTTCTGCAATCTTTTTTCCAGTAATCTCAAATTGTGGTGGAACTTCTTCATTTCTATCAAAAGCTTTTGATTTGATTATGGACCAACAATCATCATCTGATAAGCCACTTAAAGTGAATTCAAGTGGTCGCACAATTGAAGCAACCTCTTGATTCCTAGTAGTGATGATAATGCCATTTCCCATAGTGGAAGTTACTCCGGACATGGAATTTAGAAAGTCGTCCCACTTTGTACCATCTTCATTCCATACATCATCAAGAACAAGAAGATATGTTTTAGCCTTCAGAGCTTCTTGAAGCTTTCTCAGGATAGCTTCCTTACTCTGACATTCATCACCACCATGTGAAGTCAATGAAGAAAGGATTCTTTTGAAAAGAATGATGGGATCAAAGGTTTGAGAAACATGAACCCAAAGAAGTGATCCAAATCGAGCCTTCACCCTTTCATGATGGAAGACTTTTTTAGTCAACGTAGTTTTTCCCATACCCCCCATTCCCACAAGAGCAACGATGGAGAACATCCGTTTCTCTTCCTCGGGGTATGTTTGGATTAGCATGTCAACTAGTTTAGGCACATCACATCTCTTCCAATGAAGATTGGATCAACACTCAACGAATCAGTCTCAGGGGAAGTATCTACAACAGTAGGAGGTGCGTTCGCAAGAATGAATTGAAGGCCAAGATCTGTTGCCTTTTTGTTCACACACTCAAAATCCATATTGATTTGTTTGATGGTATGAGCCATTTTAGAGCGACGTGAAATACGACTACTACTACAGGATGACAAGCATGATAGTACCTTATTCTTCAGCTTGGGAAGGGGTGCGTCCATTTGCCTCACTTTTTTGTAGAGAAAATGATAGTTGAGTTCATCCAAGGTATTATCAGCATGGAAAGCCACATCTTCAAGCCGCCTCAACCAGATCTTGACAGCTTGTGTGGTGGATTTCTTCTCAGCACCACTCAAGTAGGCTTGAACCATCTCCAAAGTCTCCTGCAGCTTTCCAGCATCTTCCTCGAAACCTCGAAGCAGAGAGTACTCTTCCTTGAGAAAGTTGATCAGGTTTTGCACAACAACTTCAACGCCAGCTGTAGCAACCGCTTCCATGGTTTCACAGAGAGAGATCTAAAGAGAGAAAATGATTGCAAGTTTATCTTCCAAGATGAAGAATGTCTGTAAACTTTTGGACTGTATGCTAATAATATTCTCTCTTTGAACTCTTTCTCTCATTCCCACGAAGCAAATTGAAATAAAATTAATGAAAGATATAATAAAAAAGTGCTGCAATTGTAAAAAAGTCCAACTATTGTCTTCCACTAAGTTTAATTAATTCATTGTGCATTATTAGTTTGGAATACAAGCTGTGCAGTGTGATTGACTTAGAATGTGACCAATCATTAATTAATATGGAATATTCTAATTCTCATCATGGGCATGATCGATCCAAAGTAGATCCAATTTATGCTGTGTTCCTTGGGCCCAATTAGAATTATGGACCATTTTGACTAATATTGGGCTTGGCCCGAATTGGTTACGTTTAGTGGACTTTTTTCAACTATCTAGCCCATTGAGTCTACAAACAATTGAAAAAAAAAATTGATCAGCCCGTAATTAATATTTTTTTTAAAAAGATATTTTCACAGTTATTTTATTATAAGATTAATTAATTTTTCAAATAGAATATTCCACCAACTTATTATATTCACATTTTCTTTACATTCTCCAAAATTCATACCAAACTAAATACCAAACTAAAGAGTGACATATTTTATAAATGAAAGGAGTAATATCATTTACTACTCTCTCCGTCTCATTCAAAATATTCACAATTCTTTTTTAGTTTGTTTTATTCAAGATGTTCATTTTCTATATTTAGAACTAAATCCCCCTCTCTTCTCTCCTTATTAAAATATTTAATCACTTTTTTCCACTCTACTTTCTATATTTAAAATCAAAGTGGACAATGATTGAGTGATGAAGAGAGTAAATAAAAATGCCAAACGAATCGGTAACTAGAATTCCAAATTTTACATTGCATTAACAATTGCACAGTCTTCTAAGGTGGCGTTCGGTTGCCATGACTAATAATCATGAGACTATCCATCTAAGATTAAGTTATGGGATTATTTTAGTTGGAAGGGGAGGCTATGACTAATAATCATGAAACTATTCATCTAAGATTAAATTGTGGGAGTCAATCTTATGAACCAAACATGATACATATTTAATCATGAGATTTAGTCTTGCCAACCAAACATATTCTGAGAGTATAACTTACTTGAATAGTCACCCATAAAACTTCCTTAATATTTTACTAATTAATAAGAACCAATAGAAACTGGTTCATTAATATTGCCATACTTGAGGGAAAGTTCTACTCTTGTTCAAAATATAGAAACTAAAATATTCAACATACAATACTTGGAATTCGGTAAAGATTGCAAATTATAAAAGATATTGACATGAAATCTAAGAAACAGCTGTCACGAATTACTCAACTTATTTTGGGCTTGGCCCAAAGTAAATTAATTTTAAGTTATAGTCCATTACGCCTAATAAGAATTATATTGGGCTTTCGTCTAGTAGAAAGATTATGATTCAATTTTGCCCATTTTAACACAATAAACTAGGAGATTTCCTTAGGAAATCCCTCTCCTATATTTATAATTTGAATTTGAAGCATCTAGCTAGTGGCTATGACCAAAAGATAACTAGATCATTGGGTATTCAAAAGTGGTTTATAGAAATCCAAAACAATCATGACTTAACATATCAATTCATGGCAAGCAAATCAATTAACCAAACATGCCCAAATAATGATAAGATAAGAAATATATGCATCCATCTAAGAAGCAAACAAGAAGAAACTCAGTTTTTGGCAGCTCCCAAGCTTGCACCTTTTTTGCAGTAATGACTCAAGCCTTGCATTTCAGGCTGCAAAACAAAGTCTTGCAGGTGTCAAACCAAATAGAGAGCAATCCATTGCTTCAATTTCCTCAACAGAATATGAAAATTCAACTTACTTGCGACGAGATTGCAACGCAATAGCCATCAACGCTGATTGTAAGACGGTACTGATGGTCAAAACGAGTATCCACGGAGGTGCTTTGGTCCTACTCCCATACCAGAGCCGCCCCTGCCCGTTCGAGCGACCTTCAAAACAAACTCAAAAATGATTAATCCATCAAAATATATGCATGCTTAATGCATAACCCTAAACAATGATCTCCTATAGTAACAGTCTTTCATTTGATAGGATATAATAGAGAATTTGCATTTTTTTGAAACACTGACCAAAAACATATATACCTCACAAATCATGTATGCAAGGCAACAATCTTCTTCTCCAACTCACTACTCAACTAAAAATGTATCCATCTTTTCCCTTCTCAAGGCAATCTGATTCAGACGACAATATATCATCAAAAAAATGCTACACAAATAAACTTTTAGCAAACTTGAGGCCTATTTTCACAATTTACAGGAAAAAACCAAAATAGATCATAAATTAATATGATTTCAACGAAAATACATTAACCACAAAAATTTATGGAAAATACACACATACTTAGGCTTTTAAACAATCATGTATGATGTATCCAATTTATGTACAACAAAAGGGCTAATGATACTAACACAAAATAAGCATTGTAGAAGAACAGAGAAACGACATAGTTACTTTTGTCTGTAAACGGAATTGCTGCTGTCGGTAAGAGGAGCATCCAATACAGAGAAACCACGTCGTTTTGCTGCTTGTTATCGCACTTCGAGCACAAATAGCAAATCTTGTTTCTAAAATAAGAATAATAATAGTCAGAATTAATTTTAAATGCAAAACAAATGTAAGGTCATTCTTAGAGAATATGATGTTTGTTATTAGTATGTTTTACAAAACTTTAGTCCATTGCAAAATAATTGAATAAGATCAAATGGTTGGGTGATAATTAAAATATAAAGAAAATCAGTTATACGCCAATCCTTTTGCTCTCTTTCCCTCATTCCCAGAAAGCAAAGTGATATAAAGGGACATGAAGGATTTAATAAAAAAGTGCAGAAATATAAAGAAAATCCGAATGCAAGGATTCATCGTCTTCGACTACTTCCACCTCTACCCTAACCTACTTGGAGATGGTGTTGCCTCTCATAAAACATGATCAAAATTGTATACCATCAAAATATACGTATGGTCCTGTTCAATGATATCCTATACTAATAGTATTTCATTTGAAAGAATATAATAATACAGAATTTGTATGTCCATTTCATTTACTTCTAACATACCTCACAAATGCCATCTTTGCAAGGCAATCATCTTCTTCTCCAAATCACCACTCAACTCAAAGTTTTTCCATCTTTTCCCTTCTCAAGACAACCATATATCATCAACTTGCAAAAAGAGCGAAGCGACAAAACAAGATCATTTTGGATCAGCGTGAATTAATTAGAAAACAAGAAGTGAAAGGGTTAAACAAACAAAAGGGTAAGATGAATAAAACAAGTGCAAAAACAACTATTCTGAATCAACATTCATATTGATCATGTCTTCAACCAAATATATATCCAGTTTCCACTAAAATTAGAAAGTTTATTCATTCAATGGGAGAAAGACGAGCAATGCAATGAATCAATAGCAAAACCAAATAGAGTCCTTGGAAAATCATGTACGAAACAGTGCATATTCTACAGAACGGAATTGAAGATATTTTATGCAAAACAAGCAGGAATCTGCAAATTGTGTGATGAAAGCATTCTGAATCGAACACCAAATACAGAATTTGACAAACTGAATGAGCAAAATAAATACAAAACATCAATTTCAATTAGTTTTCATCTGATCATGAAAAAAATGGTAAACAAATCAGTCATTCATCCAAAATACAAAATTTGACAAACTGACCATGAAACAAATGGTAAACAAATCAGTAATTCACCCAAAATACTTGACCGGTATGATCTACCTCTTTTTGCAGCCCAGCATTAATTGTCTTGGCTGCACAAGAAAGTGTTGTCAAGTGTCAGAGTGATGAGAGGAGTTTCAACTTTGCGAATGCAGAGCCATCTTTTTATCAACACAATACTAGTATTAAATATCGTACTTACTCGCTATGATGTTCAGATGAGACGACGTTGCCATCAACCGTGATTTTGAGATTGGGATGGTTGCACCACTCCGGATCAATACCTAGTTCCAGACAATTTTTAATTTCTAACTCTTTTAATGCATTAAGGAGCTTCAATGCATCCACAGAAGAGGGCAGGCACCTCAACTTTGTGCAGCCATTTAAAACTAGCACCATTAGAGTTGAGAGGTTTCCAAACCATTGCGGAAATTCTTCTATCCCTATATTCTCCAACTCTAACCAAGAAAGAGAAGTGAGACATTCAATTGATTGAGGCAACCACTTCCAATTTTCCACCCCTCTTAATGTTAATCTCCCAAGTGAGTTGCAACAGCCTTCCAATATGCCATTCACAGTCTCATTAATGCCAACACTATTCTCTTCTGACCACTCCACACTCACATCTATATTTAAAGTCTGCAAGCTACCTAAATCCCAACTCTCAACACTTCCAGCAGACATCATTTTAGGAACACCCGTGAAATGTAAATACCAGAGATGAGATGATTTAGCGAGACAATCAATTAGCATTGGTAGATTCGTTAGGCTCCTTAATCCCTCCAATTCAAGATGCTCAATTGTAGGGGCCCACAACTCTAGCATTTGACGTGGCAATTCCCTCAGTTCTCCACAATCTGTAATGCTCAGCCAACGGAGGGTTCCTTGATTTTCTCCTTCTACGCAGCTTGGATTCCCCATCGACTTCAGATTTCTACACCTTTCTATGGCCAAGGTATGCAGAGAATTCAGGGTGTCCAGTCCATCTGGTAATGCTCTCAACATATCACAATCTATAATGTTCAAGTATGAGAGATTGCGATGGTTATAGAAAAAACTCTTTGAAAAGCATTCCAAACTCTCTAATCCCCATATATAGAGCGACCTTAAACTTGGGAAGTGGTCTAATGTTATTTCCTCACATTCTAAGCACCAATGGAGATCTATCTCAATAATGTTTTGAAATGGTGAGCAAGAGCCTTGAGGATCATTCCGTAACCATGTTGGAAATTTTTTGCCTTTGTATCCTAGAATCTTCAACTTCTTCAGATTAGCATGAGGTCTGAGACCTTCCAACACACTCTCATCATTTCTTTCACCCGAAGAATACCTTCCCCATTCAAACTGCAATTCAGATAAGTGTTGCTTCTGCAAAATATTGGCTTTCAGAGCCTCTTCCTTGTCACGCACCCTCTCAAGATTTGTAATAGTTAATTCTCCTTTGAGATTTTTCAAATTTCTGAGTTCTTCAATACGAGAGCCCTTCTCTTCTCCCACTTTGAAGTAAGGTAGTGTTTGGAGACTAGTTAATCTCCCAATTTCTGCGGGCAACTCAACTTGATCATTGATATAAAGATGCTTTAAGTTAACCAAGTACTTGAAAGTGTTTGGCAGTTTCTGTCGCGTGAGACGTGGAATTCTTAATGTTTGCAAGTGACTAAGTTCACCAATCCACTCCGGGAAGCCTTCAGCGGATGTATTTAAAATATCAAGATATCTCAAATGTATCAACTCCCTAATTGAATTGGGCAACTCTTTAATATTATCATCATCGAGAGTTAGACTATGCAGACATTGGAACTCTGAGAACGTGATACCAGAAGTTCCCCTTTTCAAGATTAATGTACGCAAGTGCTTGGCCACTTCTTTCGAAATAAGACTTGATTCTTTTTTGAGAAACATGTATCTGGTGGGGGTGCTGCCTTCTGCATTGTTAGATAGAGCAAAAGATGCAAGATCATGCACAAGATCGTGCATCATGCAACCTTTCACATTTCCATAATCATCTCGCCATGCAACATGAAGCAAAGAGTTGTGTAGAAGAACATTGAAAAACTTATTTCCCACATCTTCCATCTCATTTCTTTCATCTGGTTGAAGAAATCCTTCGGCCATCCACTGCTCAATTAACTGATGCTTAATAATCATGTCACCTTTAGGAAAAATTGAACAGTATGCAAAACATTTCTTCAGAGATGGTGAAGGCAAATAATTATAACTCAATTTCAGTATATCTTTAATTCTTTCAGCACCTTCAGCAACTGAAAGACAATTTACACTGATTAAACGCCAATCTTCTTCGGACTTACATCGTCGAAGCACACCACCAACAACATTGGCAGCTAAGGGCAAACCTTGACATGCTTCTGCAATCCTTTTTCCAATAATCTCAAATTGTGGTGGAACTTCTTCATTTACATCAAAGGCTTTTTCTTTGATTATGGTCCAACAATCCTCATCTGATAAGCCTCTTAAAGTGTATTTAAGTGGTTTAACAATAGAAGCAACATTTAGACTTCTGGTAGTGATGATAATGCCATTTCCCAAAGTTGAAGTAATTCCTGACAAGGAATTTAAAAACTCTTCCCACATTGCAACATCTTCATTCCATACATCATCAAGAACAAGAAGATATGTTTTCTCCTTGAAAGCATCTTTAAGCTTTCTCATGATAGCTTCCCTACACTGACCTTCATCACCACCGTCTGAAGGCAATGCTGAAAGGATAGCTTCCCTACTCTGACCTTCATCACCACCAAGTGACTTCAATGCTAAAAGAATTTTTTTGAAAAGAATGATGGGATTAAAGATTTGAGAAACGTGAACCCAGAGAAGTGATCCGAATTGAGCCTTCACATTTTCATGGTTAAACACTTTTTTAGTCAACGTAGTTTTCCCCATACCCCCCATTCCCACAAGAGCAACGATGGAGAACATCCGGTTCTCTTTCTCGGGGTGTGTTTGGATGAGCATGTGAACTAGTTTAGGCACATCATCATCTCTTCCAATAAAGATTGGATCAAGACTCACCGAATCAGTCTCACGGGAAGTATCTACAACAGCAGGAGGTGCATTCGCAAGAATGAATTGAAGGCCAAGATCTGTTGCCTTTTTGTTCACACACTCAAAATCCGCATTAATTTGTTTAATGGTATGAGCCATTTTAGAGTGACGTGAGATGCGACTACCACTACAACAGGATGACAAGCATGATAGTACCTTGTACTTCGGCTTGGGATTGGGTGCTTCCATTTTCCTCGCCTTTTTGTAGAGAAAATGATAGTTGAGTTCATCCAAGACATAATAAGCATCGAATGCCACAGCTTCAAGTTTCCTCAACCACATCTTCACAGCTTCAGTGGTGGATTTCTTCTCAGCATCACTCAAGTAGGCTTGAATCATCTTCAAAGTCTCCTGCAGCTGTTCAGAATCTTTGTCGAGACCTCGAAGCAGAGAGTACTCTTCCTTGAGAAAGTTGATCAGGTTTTGGACAACAACTTCAACGGCTGCTGTAGCAACGGCTTCCATGGTTTCGTAGAGATAGATCTAGAGAGACAAAATGCTTGAGAGTTTATGTTGGAAGATGAAGAATGGTTGTAAAAGTTTTGGGTAATATGAAATGTGGATGATATGCAATCCCAAACCAAACTCATTCAATATGACTCTCACCTAACATTCATTATGAGTCTCATCTATCATTCACTGTCAATTGTCCTTGACAATGTTAGAATCCAATGAATGTGAAGTAAAGAGAATGCTTACAAAGTACCACCACTGTTTAAACATTATCTATCAATGTAACCGTTTGATTATGTTGTAAAGTGTGTTAAGTATTTTCTTTTTCGTAATCGATTGAAACTTAATCCTTGTATACATATAACTTCTCGTTAAAATCTATGAATGAAATCTCTTACGCAAGGAAAATCCAAACAAATAAAAAGTCAAGATTTTGATTATGATTGGCCACCTATAGGAATATATACAATATATTAGATATACTCCCTCCGTCCCGCTTAAGATGACACGTTTTCCTTTTTAGTTTGTCCCAACTAAGATGACACATTTCTTTTTTTGGTAACTTTCTCTCTCCAATTAATACACTCAACTACTTTTTCTCACTCCTATTAAAATATCCATCATTCTTCATCTCTCTACTATAATACTTACATTCACCTTCTCTCTCTTCAATTAAACACTTTAACCAATAACTCCTAAAATCCCGTGTCGGCTAAGCAATGTGTCATCTTAGCCGGGACGGAGGGAGTAGTACTTAAATTTAAAACGTTTAGTCATCTACTATAAAATGATTCAAGGCTTGAGTCAATAATCTCTTATAAACCATAGTTTGAATTAACGGTTAGATTTTGTATTTTACGTGCAAGATTTATGGATAGTTTAAGCATAAGGACTACTTCTCCATTTACCTTATGATGATTCGAATCCTCGATTTAGCCTTAGATTGTGAAACTAAATTTTTTTAAGAGGATCAATAATGAATTTTAATGTGTCTCCATAACCATGATAATTCGAATTTCCTGACTTATGCATATACAGTAGTACTCCCTCCGTCCCACTTAAAATGAAATATTTGAGAATCGGCACGGGATTTTATGTAGTGTTTTGTGAGTTGATGAAGAAAGAGTAAAGTAAGAGAGATGAAAAAGTAGAGATAGAGTTGTTTCCATTTTAGGAAATGTTTCATTTTTATTGAGACAAACAAAAAAGGAAAACGTTTCATCTTTAATGGGACAGATGGAGTATACTAATTTATGCGTATCTATAATAATTTGCACTACATTTTTTTACAGATGTGAGAGTCTATTTAAAAATGCATTTTATTTTTATTAGATAATAATCTTCATACTCGGATCTATGTCTTCATTTTCCTTTTTGAGTGACAATTCTTGTATTTGGCGTGACTCAAATCCTTGACCTACCAAAAATAGAAGGAAAACATGTATACATGCCTTAAAAGAAAAGTATACTAAACAACATAGTCTCTAGCCACAAGGATAAGTGGATTTTTCTTATGCATAGTAATCCCTGGCACAACATCTGTATCGATATCCTCAGCTCGAATACCAGGAGGCATCTGCCAGTCGAAATGATAAACAAGACTTGCAACCGCGAGCTCCACATTTGCAAGTCCCATCAATATCCCAGGGCAAATTCTCCTGCCCGATCCAAATGGGATCGCCCCGAAGTCTTGCCCTGTGATGTCGATATTACTATCTAAGAACCTCTCGGGCCTGAACTCGTGCGGTTCGTCCCAGTACTCGGGATCACGTGCAATCGCCCACGCGTTAACGAAAACTGTTGTGTTAGGTTGAATCTCATAGCCCTCTAGGGTGCATTTTTCGATTGTTTGTCTAGGTACAAGAAGTGGGCCTGCAGGGTACAACCTCAATGTCTCTTTAATCACTGCTTTTAAGTATGGGAGATTAGGTAAATCATCTTCATCTAATTTGGCCTTTTCTCCTATCAAATTTCTGATTTCTAATTGAACTTTTTTCATAACGTTGGGTGCTTTCATTAGGGCCGTCATCGCCCAAACGATCGACACACTGGTCGTATCGGTTGCAGCAAGAAAAATATTCTGCAAAAAAATTATAAGCAAACTATAAAATAATTAGATGTATCAAAGTGGAAAATGAATGGAAATAAATGTGTTCCATTTTCAATCAAAGCACAAAAATAAATATTTAAAAATGTTTTACCATTAGGAGTGCTTTGATATTATCCCAACCTATTTCAATAGAAGATGAATTCTCCTCTTTAAGCTTGATCAAAACCCCAAGAATATCTTCCTCCTCCTTCCCCTTCCCCTCCACCGCCGTCTTCCTCCGCCTCCGTTCCCCGATGAGCTCCTCGTAGAACGAGTCAAGCTCCCAAAACCCTCTCTCAAGGCGATCCATCAATCCACTCACCCTATCCACCCATCCCAACCAAGGAAAGTAATCCTTCAAATAGAAAGCCGCCATCAGCCCTTGCGCTTCCCTCGACATCTTGTCGAACCGCCTCCTCTCGTCCCCGCCCTCCTCGTACCTCCTCCCGAACGCCACTCTGCATATCAGAGCAGTGCTGAGCGCCATAGCCGCGGCACTGAGGTCCACGCCAGAGGAGCTATCAGCTCCTCTGGCGCTCCTGATCCTTTCCAGCATCCGGGAGACCTCGTCCTCGCGGACTGGGCGGAAGGACTGGGTCTTCCGGATGCTGAAGAGGTGGAGGGAGGTGATTTTCCTCATCTCCCTCCAGTAGTCCCCGTAGGGGGCGAAGACCATGTCGGAGGCGTTGTAGGAGAGGCGCTGCTGGCCGTGGAGCCTAGGCCGGCCGGAGAATGCGCGGTCATGCGTTTTCAGGGCTTCTTTGGCGGATTTCGCGGAGGAGAGGACGAGGAGAGGTGTGGAGCCGAGTTTGAGTTGCATTATCGGGCCGTGTTGTTGGGAGAGTTTCCATAGGTAGAGGTGTGGGTCGGCCGCGGCCGCGAATTGGTGGAGGTTTCCGATGAAGGGGAGGCCGCGGGGACCGGGCGGAGATAGGGTTTTGGGGGGTTTTCTTGTTTTGTGGATGATTAGGTATATTAGTATTAGTGGGAGAGCTATGGATAGTAAGAGTTGCATTGTGGATTGGAAGAAATGAGGCTACAAATAGATTGAATTTTAATGGGATGGAGATATTTATATAAATGATAATGTAGAAAAATAATTCCACGTGATACCTAAGTGTGTGTGCATGCATCGGTCCTAATGTTGTGGCCCCCACACGATAAAGTAAAAATGTACAATATCAAATGGAAAGGGATATAATAATACTGTACCTGAAATAAACCAGTCTATAAATCATTCAAACGTCTGAAATATACAAAGCAATTAATTACAGAAACACCTTGTAATTTCATGAAGTGATAATAGAGAAAGTAACAGCAGAAACAGATGGAAAATGAAATGAGAAACATATCTGGTGGAACAATAGATAAAACTCCCAGTTTTGTAGCTCAGAAAGCTGAATTACCTTGCGAAGATCCAGACCATCGATCACCAATATACGCCCTCGAAGAGAAGAGATCTACCCTGCGGTGTAAACCATCTGGCCCGATAGCTCAGTGCCCACAGCTTTGGCATATCTTTCTAACTGTGTCTCCAAGAACTTCCTCTGACTTGGATCAAACGCGTGTTTAAGGTCCTTCAACAGATGTTAAACAAAGAATATCACATTATGGCACAACAAGAGTAAACATTTTGATTAGAGAATATGGCAGGGGTACCTTGTATCGGAGACGAAGTCCTCTTATTCCAATCAAAACATTGTCAAGGTCAGCATCGTCCAGGACCACAGTGGCTGAGGCACCAACTTCCGAGTCTGATTCAACGTCGGATGAATCCGAGTCGAGTTCAGTCATTTCATCATCGTGCATACCATCATCCATGGTCTCCTGGTCAAGCTCATTTTGCTGCTCTTCTATGTGCCCATCACTCACCTTCGGCGGCGATGAATCTTCGTTTTGTAGACTGGCATGGTCTGATAAGACCACATACTTTTTTCTATCAAGAAGTGGCTTTGCGATATCATATGGAACCCACCTGACATATTAGAATATAATAAGTTACTGGAATGCAAAGTCTGACAATCAAAACTTGTAATGTGAATAATTAACAAGTTGAAATTTATGAAGAATACTCTTTGTACAACATCTCACAAAAGCTTCACGGTGGAATTTATTTTCCAATGTGTTGTGTGCTCTAGTAATAAGCTAATAGAAGCAGTAATTTGGTGTACTTACTCGTAGCGAAGAGGACAGAGAAGCTCAGATGGTCGATACGCAGCTTTGTACCTCATCTTGCTGCATGAGTGAATATAATAGCCAAGATAATAGTACTGAAGCATGGGGAATTTCAGCAGTCTTCTGAGTGGAAAGGTCAGAGATGTCTTTGTTCCCTCCAAGTCCATGTTCAACTGATTTCACATGCTCAGCATCTTTCTTTAATCGCCGTATAGTAGCTACAATCTGGAAGGCAACATTGCAGGAGAACATCAGTTCTTCTGAGTTTTCTGCTTGCAACTTTCTTTTAGCTGGTGTAACTTGTTTGACGGAAGCCTTTGGCAGCTGTATGTGAGCAGGTAATTCGCCAGATTCTACACATAGCTCTACTGTTTTATCAATCTGGTCTGACAAGAGATGCGCAGACTGACCAGTTTTATCCTTATCTTTGCCATCAACTTTGGAGGAATCCACTGTAGCAGATTTTTTTTCGCGGTTATCTCCAGAGCTGGAAGCGGCTGCAGAATTCAGCTCATTAGCTGACTTGCCTGTTGTGGTCACATCTAATGTGCGATTTAAAAACCTAGAAAGATCAACTCACATTTAGCTATTTACCCATTGGAAACTTTCCAAAATAAGGATTCTTTGTGACAAGTAACTAAAGTTCGAAATGAAGCAACATAAACGTCCTCAAGCAGATAAAAAATATTTCAGACGAGGATTATGCTAGGAAACTGACAGGTTCCTTATCATGTCTTTAGTCAAACAGGCAAATCATAGGACAATCAATTTCAGAAAATTGATTAGTATTTTAAAAGCTGGCCAACTACCAAGCCGTTTATAGAGCTCATGCATTAATATAGACAACCAGCAGAAGGCTTGCATTAAGTAAATAAATGAATTAATTTGCATACAATGAAATGCTGGAGTTATGGGTATACCTTTGCATCTTTTTAGACACGCGCACTTGTTCCTTTGAAGGAACAAAGTCAGCAGCTTTGAGACGAATAGTATATGAGGGGCAGCATGTTTTCTCCATATCCGGTTTGTACAGGAAACAGCCAGATCTTCTCCAGCCTCTGTCAAGGAGAGCTAGAGCGAAGAAAGCTTTCAGAAAACTCAGCCTAGTCTAGTAAAAATTATACAGCATCACCATTCACCAATTAAATTATATAACAAAATTATTAACAGTATATCATCAAATCCCTGTAACAAATCAAAACTGCACTTGCTTTGGTGTTTAATTTCTCTCACATAGAAAATATGAGCCACAGGGCTATTTAAGAGTGCTCGTCAGCATAGCACATTTCGTAAATGATAACCACTAGAATTTATATACTACTGATTTAAACCTGATTAAACAAATGAATCTCAAAAGTAGCAAGTGTATCAAACCGATTCCCGAGCTACGGAAACAAAGCAGTGGGAGCAAATTACTGAAGAGAATTGATAGCACCGCATTATACTCTATTGAAGGAAATCAAGCAAAGAACTAACCTTGATAATCATCAACCGTCAAACTATGCGCCCAAAGCCCTACAACATAAAATTCCCGAAATTCAGAACATAACTCAATTACACCATCATCAAGCTCAAACATTGCGATATTCAGTAACCAACAATTCTCATCAATCATCCAATCACAGAAAAACACAATTCTCTCCAAACGAATAACTACACCAAAAACCTAACCTCAAATCCCCAATCTGAAAAACGCATTTCTAATTGCTAAAGTGACAGTTCATTCACTTATCAAAAACATCCTCAGCTGAATCACACAAATCGGGGAGCCACGAGCAATCAATCGATGCACTAACCGTGAGAAACACTGGTGCGGGCGCCAGATTTGCAGTAGCCACAGGTGCTTTTCCGGCGGCCTACATCGCCGACCACGCTTTCGCCTCTTCCACCGCCGCCGCTGGTGCTCGCTTCGCTCCGCGCATCCGCCATCTCCGATGCTTACTGTTTCGAATTTGAAGGATTTGCAGCAAATTCTCCGAGTTTGTGATTCGGCAGTGGAATCAATTGGGCGATTTTGCTTCTATTGATTCTCTCCCTTTCCTTTTCCTTTAATTGAAAATTCATTTCTTTGAGACAAAAAATAACAATGAAAATATGGTCAAAAAATCATACTGTAACAATTACTACTCCCTCCGTCCCGGCTAAAATGACACATTGCTTATCGACACGGGTTTTTAGGAGTTATTGGTTAAAGTGATTAATTGGAGAGAGAAAATGTGGGTGTAGGTATTAAAGTAGAGAGATAAAGATAGATAGATATTTTAATAGGAGTAAGAAAAAGTGGTTGAGTGTATTAATTGGAGAGAGAAAGTTACCAAAAAGAAAATGTGTCATCTTAGTTGAGACAAACTAGAAAAAAAGCGTGTTATTTTAAACAGGGACAGAGAGTACTATTTTTTTCTGAAAAAGAATAGTCACCTGAGAAAGTTAAAAAGAAAAGCGAAAATGGAGTTAAAATAATTACTTCTATGACAATTATTTCTAACTATCCTAATCCGATAATTACAGTAGGGATATTAACATAACATAAATAAGTATTGTCATTGTTAATTAAGTTAATTTTCTATTTTAAAAGTTTTGAAAGAAATGTCTTTGTTAGTCTCTTATATTTTATTCATTATTTATTTAATAACTACATTACTTTTAATTCTGTATTCAAAAGAAATATTTTTATTAATAATAATTTGACCTAATTAAACCATAAATCGAAGTTCTTTTGATTAATTAATAATTGGATTGGTTCAAATGATTGAATAATTATTTGAAAGCTTCATTAATAAGCTCCTTCAAATAAGTATATTTATCAGGCTGATTTGACTGAGTAAATTATTGGCTATATTAAGTTCTGATAGAATAATGGTGTGATAAATAAAATCATTAATTGAAAGTGTCATACTCTCCACATTCCTTCATAGTTGAATCATTTTTTCATTCGGAAAAAATTTTCTCACAGTTGAGTCATTTTCATATAAAGTAAATATTTTCTTTTTCTTACTTAGTTCACTTACTTTATTATCTCTACTTTACTCACTTTTTATTTTATTCTATCTACCTTTTTTTCTTTCTTATTTATTTATATATTTATTTAATACACTCAACATTCATTTCTTAAACTCCGTGCCGAAATAAGGAAACAGAAAGAGTATTAGTTATCTGAATTTTCATTTCAACTTTTAATATAATGGCGGATTTAAGGAGGGTGGGGAAAGCAGCCGACCATCCGAAAAGCCTAAATATCCCGTAGAGTCGAACTGAAAATAGAATGATCACTTTAATTCATGTGTAGAAATATATTCGATCAATAGATGTCATAGTATTATACTCCATCCGTCCCCGATTAGGAGTCACACTTTGACCGGGCACAAGTTTTAAGAAATGTTAAAAAAAAGTTAGTTGAAAAAGTTAATGAAATGTGGGACTTATTTTTTTATATTAATTTTATAATAAAATGTGAGTGAATTGAGGTAGTAGAATGTGAAATCTACTTACTATTTATAGTAAAAATAAAGTGTGACTCTTAATTGGGGACCAACTGAAATAAAAAAGTGTGACTCTTAATCTGGGATGGAGGGAGTATTGCATCAGTAGTGGTCATTGATCAATTATTGCATTCTTGTTATTCTTATTTTTGTTGCATTCTTGACTAATTTTCTAGAGATAGTTATATATTATTCCGTACTCTCTCCGTCCCAGATTTGTAGTTACATTTTGCCATAAAAGTCTGTCCCACATTTATAGTCACATTTAGAATTTTTCATATTTGGACATAAAATTTTACCCCATTATTCACTAAAATTACACTCAAGTGTCATTATCTACATTAAAATAAATCAAAATAAAAGTAAAAAACCAAAAAGTAAAAAGGGACTCACCTTCAACCAATTCACTTCATTTATTACATACTCCATCATCACACTCCACTATCTCATTTAATTTATTACACACTTCACCGCTCACTTTATTAATTATATACTCCACCAATTCCTTAAAACTCGTGCCATAACAAAATACGACTATAAATCTGGGACGGAGGGAGTATTTAATAATTCTAGCTTCGTATAATCACAAAATGTCAATAGATTCCAATTAAAATGAAATCGATAAATAAACAATAAACCAAAAGCAGAAACGCTACAGAAATTCATCCATCATCAAATCCATCCCCAAAATCACCGTCCATGGCAAGCCTATGGCGAGCTGTGGTTGGCTCAGCCGAAGCCGGCGCCGACGACTACGACGGCGTCGAGTTCTGGGGCGCGCCGGAGCGCGCCGGCTGGCTGACGAAGCAGGGCGAGTACATCAAGACCTGGCGCCGCCGCTGGTTCGTGCTGAAGCAGGGGAAGCTCTTCTGGTTCAAGGAGTCCACCGTCACCCGCGCCTCCCGCCCCCGCGGCGTCATCCCCGTCGCCGATTGCCTCACCGTCAAGGGCGCCGAGGACGTGCTCCATCGCCAATTCGCCTTCGAGCTCTCCACCCGGAGCGAGACGATGTACTTCATCGCCGATTCCGAGAAGGAGAAGGAGGACTGGATCAACTCGATCGGCCGATCCATCGTCCAGCAGTCGAGGTCGGTTACTGATAACGAAGTTCTCGATTACGATAGCCGCAAGGGTTAGGGGTGAAATCGGTTTGCCCTAATTTTTCTGATCTTTGCTTTTTTTTTTAATTTTATGGTGGTGTTGGTATATAAATAAATTCTCAATTTCTGTTTTGCTTTGTGTTTCTGGAAGTGTATTTGGTGTTAATCAATTGTGATAAATGCAGTATATGTTGCATCTATGGTGCTTGCTTATTCAATTACTTGTTTGTTTGAGGTTGAATTGTTCCTGTTTCTGCAAAATTGAGCTTAGGTAGTTGAATCTCCAAAAAAGCTTCAAATTTTATTTTGCTTTGGTTTTGTGGTAAGTGTATTTGGTGTTAATTGTAATAAATGCAGTATATGTTGCATCAATTGGTGTTTGCTTATTCAATTACTTGCTTGTTTGATGTTGGATTTGTGATTTTGTTCCGGTTTCTGCAAACTTGAACTTAGGTAGTTGAATCTCCAAAAAAGCTTCAAATTTTGTTTTGCTTTACTTTTGTGGAAAGTGTATTTGGTGTTAATTGTGATAAATGCAGTAAATTGTGGCATCAAATTGTGTTTGCTTATTCAATTACTTGCTTGTTTGAGGTTGGATTTGTTCCTATTTCTGCAAAACTTGAACTTAGGTAGTTGAATCTCCAAAAAAGCTTCAAACTTTGTTTTGCTTTGTGATTCTGGAAAGTGTATTTTGTGTTAATCAATTGTGATAAATGCAGTATATGTCGCATCAAATGTTGTTTGCTTATTCAGTTATTTGCTTGTTTGAGGTTGGATTTGTGATTTTGTTCCTATTTCTGCAAACTTGAACTTAGGTAGTTGAATCTCCAATAAACTTCAAATTCTGTTTTGCTGTGGTTTTGTGGAAAGTGTATTTGGTGTTAATTGTGATAAATGTTGTAAATTGTGGCATCAAATGGTGTTTGCTTATTCGAATTACTTGCTTGTTTGAGATTGGATTTGTTCAAATGTGTTGGTATCTCTCTGATTGACAATCTGAATCAACCAAGGTGGTGAACAAATGCCTTGTATTTTCCAGTTGGTATATCTTGATAGGTTTCCTATTGCAGCTCCAATCACCTTACTCGTTTCGTGCTTTAAACTCATTGGTATCTCTCGGATTTGGAAAATCTAAAAGCATCAACCAATTTTGTGATCAAATGTGTGTATCTTGTTTAAATGCATCTTACTAGTTACAATTATGATATTTGGGAATATATGATGAGCAGGTAGTCTTGTATATGAAACCGTATTCGATGCACGATATTATCTAGTTCGTAAGGTAGCATCAGGGGAGTTTCCGAGCAACATCTCTCGGTCTTTGCTGATTATATAGTTTGTTTTTAACCTGCTTAGAACCTAGAGTATGTGTGGTTATAGTTCTAAAGGTGAAATCTTCAGATGTGATTTCTCTCTCTCTCTTAACTGCTGAAATAGTTTCCAGTGAAAATGTGGAATTGATTAGAAAAGTGATACATTTTCGTGTGAATTTGTTGTCATGTTCGTTTACTTAGATGGGAATACAGAGAAGGCTTTACAAAGATAATCAACCAGATTCAACCTTAATAAAAATGGGACCTTTAAATAGATATAGCTTTAAAATCCCAGAAAAATGCTTCAAAGTCAATTAATTACAAGCCTATACCAAAATCACCAATAAAGAATTCTTGATAAATTAGCAATGGGATATCAGCATTGTTGAATGAGATTTGCTATTTTACTCTTTACAAGGTGTTTTTTGCTTGCAATTCTTATTTGGATCTCTTAAGCCATTTTGTGCAGCAAATCTTCCAAATAGTAAGTCAGGAATAGTAGTTACATGTAATTTTTTAGTTAAAAATCTAATCTTTCTTTTCTTCATTGCATGTTATAGGGTAGCATCATATACTTCCTAGGGCATACAAAGATGGCTTTACAAAGATCATCAACCATTCAACCTTATTAAAAATGGGACCTTTCAACAGATATAGCTCCAAAATCCCAGAAAAATGCAATCTTTGAGAGGGGAATTTCAAAGTCAATTAATTACAAGCCTATACCAATATCACCAATAAAGAATTCTTGATAAATTAGCAATGATAAATATACTATTCCTTCCGTCCACAAATAAGAGTTTCATTTTACCATTTTGTTCCGTCCATGAATAAAAGTCCCGGTTCATAATTATTCATCCATGAATAAAAGTCCCGGTTCATAATTATCATGAATGGTAAAAAGATTTCACATTCCACTAACTCATTTCACTCACATATCATTTAAAACTAATATATACAAGTGGGACTCCTCCACTAACTTTCTTCCACCTACTTTTCTTAACATTTCTTAAAACCCGCGCCATTTAGAAATGAGACTCTTAATCGTAGACGGAGGGATTACTATCTTAAAGAAATAAATCTTGATATATTAGCAATGATAAATATACTATCTTAAAGAAAGAATTCTTGAGAAATTAGCAATGATAAATATACTTTCTTAAAAGAAAGAATTCTTGATGAATTAGCAATGATAGACATTCTAGCATAAAGAAATGTGTATTTTTCATAATTGAATGTACTTTTATCATCAATACTAAGTTATTTTTAGTCTCACATTTTCAATAGAATATAAATCAAACAAATTAGCTCAAATATTATGAATCATGAATAATCTTGAAACATTCTATATGCAAATATTGGATAATCAAAATAAAACTCAGTTCTAGCTGAAGATTTTAACAAAAAAAAATTACCCAAAACACAAAAACACATTCAATCAGTTCCCAAACAGAGACTCATCAATCTCAATCTTGACCACCTCGCCGTCGTCATACTTGTCTTTCCTCGGCGGAAGCGGCGGCGCCGGCACCCTCGGCGGCCCTCGCCCCTTCTTCTTATCCTTCGGCCTCGCCTTCACACACCAAAAAACCACCCACAAATTGTATGAATAAATGCCCAAAACAGAAAACTAAAAAAATTACTAAAAATTCAGCGTAATAAACCCACATTTCCGAACGAGTGATTGAACCGCTTCCCCCTTGCAGTTTTCTTGTCCCCTCTGCCGCAGAAAACTGAACCAAAAATTGAAAAATTAGAGAGAGAGAGAGAGGGAGGGAGGAGAGAGAGTTTACTTACTGAGGGGAAGAGTGGGGGAAGGTGTGGAGATGGAGAGGGAGGAGGAGGAGGGGTTGAGTAGGGCTTGGGATTTGGAGAGAGGGAGAGAAGGGGGAATTGTGAGGGCTCTGGCCGCCATTGGAGGAGCTCCGATTCCGAGCAAGAGAGACGCCATTATCTGTGGAATTGAGTGACGAATTGGGAATTGGTGGATTTTTAAGGATTTTGTTTTGGATAGAATGTGATGCTGCAACGACGTCGTTTGTGGAGGACTTCTGATTTTACATAACAATTCATAACTTTTTATTTACAAACAATTCATAACTTTTTATTTACCTCCAATTGAAAAAATGCCCATAGGAAAAAAAACACACTCTTATGAGTTTCCAAAACATGAATCCTCAGTCTCCTCTAGGGGTGTAAATTCGGGTACCCGCGGGCACCCAAACCCGAAAATTAGGGTATCTGAACCCGAAATCTCAAAAATATCATACTCAATACCCGATCCGTATGTGAATTCGGGTACCCTAATACCCGATGCGGATACCCGAACCCAACTAATCGGGTACCCATAAACCCGGAATTATTATATTTAAAATTTGTTCTTTTATATAAATTAAATTTTGATGAGAATAGAAATTATTAAAAATCACACAATACTTATACTATTTATTGACTATAATTCTATATTATATAAAATAGACATTAGACAAATAGACACTACATAATTTAAAATATATTTTTTTTATAAATTGAAACATAAAAGAGATTAAAATAATTTTTTAAGACATTAAATCAACATGTAAATAAAATGGAGAAAGCGCAACTAATTAGGGTAGTGATAAAATGCAAACTTATATATTGTACAAACTCAAAATTCCTCAACACAGCTTCAACACAGTTTCAATACAATATCAACACAGTGTAAATTTCAAGATTTTAATGTCAACACATTATCAACACAATATCAACACAACGTCAATCATTGACTACCGTTGAAATTCTGTTGACATTTTCTTGTTGATGTTTTTTTGTGATCTCTTGACATTTTTCAATGGCTCAGATCATAATTTTGAGTTTGTACAATATTTAGAGTTTTCATTTGATGACATTCCTAACTAATTAACTATATAGTATTTTCAAAAGATAACAAGTAAGAACATAAATAATGCGACATGAACCGAACACGAATGTAAAGAAGAGAGCAACGGCAAAAAGAGAGCAGCAGGAGCGGCGTGAAGGAAATCTGAAAAAGTGAGGCACACGAAAAATTTATAAATATACATGTGATTAAATAATGTTACCCTAGATTTACCCTACGGGCCATAGGCCCCATACTAAATAAAAATATTTATCACAAATAATCGGGTATTAGTCGGGTACCCTAAACCCGAAAAATCCTAATATTAACTACCCAAACCCATACCCAAATCCATAATTTCGGGTTTCGGGTACCTAAAACCCGTCGGGTATTGGGACTGAGTCGAAAATACCCGAAACCCGCGGATTAAATTCTCGGGCCTAGTCTCCTCTAGTAAAGCTACAGGCAAAATGCGACAAAATATGAGTTTCAAAGTTATCTTCTTTATTTATATGACGAGAAATATTGGAGTAACTACACTGTAGAGTCATAATTGACCGAGATATCTAAGTGTTCTTATAATTATAGTCTCTCCAACAATGCTATCACTCGCTCTCTATAAATGTAATTCAACTAATGAAATGTTTCTCTAATCAATATGATAAAATGCAAATCACATATGATGACTAAAATGGAGTACAGTACAAAAACAAACCACTCAATGACCAATCCATTTTACTCACAAACATTCAATTGCAAGGTTGCTAGGTTGTGCACTTGTGCTTGTTGTGTTGATTGTTGGTGTTTGTTTGCTTTTGGGGAGTTTTATTTGTTTAATCTAGTTTATTTACTCCTTTGCTCATTATTTTTTTAATGGTTTAAGCTTTTCTTTTTATTAAAAAAAAAAACCTTCACTTTAAAATCTTGTTATTGCATGAGAATTTTAGATTTAATTGTGGCATTTTCATTTGATTGGCACATGAAGAGTGAATATTTTGAATTGAGACTTTGAAGGATACAAAATGCAAGTATAGTATAACAAAATTAAATAGAATTAAATTAGCATAGTTTAGGAAATTAGCCCTGTGGTTTTGACATCAACCGGCCTTGGAGGGTTTATACGCGTGGCACCATTCGACTCGAAGACAAGTGAGCCGCGATTAGCCTTTTCCTCAACAATTTTCCTTTCGACATGACAATAGAGAATACTTTGATTGGTAAGACGATTCCCCTCTGACCAGTAGGTCGAGAGTTTGAGAGCAAATGTGAAACCACTGATTCTATTTGAAGGGAGAAAACTGTAGTTTCAACATAATTTACATACAAAAACTAAAAGGACAAAGCAAGAGAAAAAAAAAGAGCACTTGCATTAAGCTATTAAGCCTAAAAGCATATGAGCCCTCATATACTGTAGTTTGTAAAACGCTAGAGCATAACAAACACTATTCTAACAAAGCTAGTTTGATTCCAAGTCAAGCACCATAGCTCCGTTATGAGCAATCAACTCCCGACTGCGGACCTGGGCCGGGGGAGAGCTATCCGCCGTTGCTGGTTCTGGGGCAGCGTTGTTGACGAAAGCCGACTCAGCCAGATCGATGGCCCTGGCCAGACCAGCAGATTTGCGTTCACACTCGACTTGCTCGTCCTCTGGTTGGCTATCAGCCACGATTCCAGCACCTGCTTGGAGGTGGGCTATCCATTCCTGACGCCTGTTGCCGTCCTTGTACGAATACATTGTGTCGTAACGGACTCCAGTGGGGAAGACGATTGTCCTCAGAGTCAACGCGATGTCCATGTCGCCTAGGAAGGAGATCCCTCCGAACCCACCGCTGTATGGTCCCCGCCTTGTTGGTTCAAATTCATCAATCAGCTCCATAGCCCTCACCTGAAGAAGGGGACACAAAACACGAATCTTATCGACTCACAAATATGAGAAAACAATATAGCACATCCGGAATCGTTCGTGATTTTAGCAAGAGAAGCACTAACAAGAATTAATACTAGTTTGTGTTTCAGTCGAGTTAAAATACAGTGCATAAACTCGTATAAGCTAGAGCTGCATCGTTACCTTTGGTGCTCCACTAACTGTTCCAACGGGAAGTGCAGCACGCAGTGCATCCCAAGCCGTCAGATGATCTAGTAACTCCCCAGTTACCTATAATCATAATTTACCACGGAATATGGAATAATTCTTGAGCAACCGGACAAAAACAATGGCGATTCAATAAGAAACTATACAATTATAATCATATTCTTACAGTGGAGCTTATGTGCATCACATGGGAATATCGTTCAATAGTCATGAGCTTTTCCACTTTGACCGAACCAGGTTTTGAAACCTGGCGAAATATTAAAAAACAGGTACATCAGATAAGAAACGATCTTGATTTGCTAGAAAGGCCACATATTCCAATATAAAATCATTTTCAGTTATGTTAAGATCGATGGTTCAAACTCTCCACATCTCCCACCCCCAAGTAAAGAAGAAATAATGTATGGAGTAACAAGTGAAAGTGTAAAACATGTTAATCCTCGCTACTTAACTAACTATTCATATAATATTAGGACTATATTTCTGTAATTTTATTATGATTTAGGACTTGGATGTACTGTTCTTGGTCTAGTATGTAAACAGGAAGTACTCGAGAATTAAGAGATTTTACTTTTTACAATCATGTTATCAAAAACAGAAAATATAGATATGGTGTCAAAAGTTTCCTTCTAGATATCAGTATAATTTGTCTAAAAAGAGTAACGTCAAATATGAATAATAAACAAACCTTGCCAACATCGTTCCTGCCAAGATCAACCAGCATAATATGTTCGGCGCATTGCTTCTCATCCTGTAAAAGGTTCATCTCCAACATTTCATCCTCAGCGCTTGTCTTCCCTCGTTTAGTTGTCCCAGCCAAAGGTCGATTAACAACCTTTTTCTGTCAATACAGCAACATTCAAATGTGTCAGGTGTGTTTGTCCATATGACAAATAAATGTTGATAATTTCAACCATGTAAAATGAGCACATCATCAAAGACAAACTGATATCAAGCTATAAGTTTACCTTATTTACACGAACAAGAATTTCTGGGCTCGAAGCAACCATAACGCAACCTCTAACCTGATATGGAGCAAAAATGAAAATGGTATGTTGAGTTCTTGACTCATTAAAACTAATGAAGACTAGACCGAAACAAAAATACAACCTGCAAGTAACTCATATATGGACTTGGATTCGCCACTCTCAGAGCTCTGTATACTTCAAATGGGTCAGCAAATGTCCTTCTTTCAAAGCGTTGACTCAAAACAATTTGAAAGATATCCCCAGCTAAAATATGCTCTTTAGCCTCTAAAACACCCTTCATGTATTCTTCGCTTGTCATGTTTCTCTTGTACTGAGAAAGGTCAAAATCAGGAGTGCAGAAATCAACACGAGCTGGAGCTAGCCGTGGTCTGCAAAATGGTGATAAAAGCATTGGTATACAAAATGACAATATTCATATTTTAAGGATGAAATGTAAAATACTCACGAATCTATGTCCTGAACCTTTGAAACCAATCTTTCCAAGCGTTTCATTCCTTCGTCGTAAGCTTTTTTAGCAGATGAATATTGATCTAAGCGCACCCAATGGATTATATATGCTTTCTGAGAAGAATATCATAGATATAATGTCAATTGATGATCCCAATATGAAATAAGAAGAAATGAAAGCTACAAAGCGCGAAGTTGAGATAACGAGATATCAATGCGAGACTATTTATGGACACCTTTAAACAAAATGAGGTTGTCAAATCTTTATATTATGATTGCTTTGGCAATTTCAAGGAAGAATCATAAGGCTACAAAAAAGTAAATAACAAAAGGTCCACATAAAAATAATTGGTGTACCTTGTCCACGTGATCAAAAACAATTACGTCATCATACAGCCCAAGATGAACATCAGGCAGATTTCTGTCATCTTCTGGAGCGCTAGAGAAAGGAAGCTTTTTCTTCTCCGCATAACGAATTGTGTCATATGAGAAAAATCCAACCCATCCACCTGTTGAGAAGGTAAAAAAATGAGAGTAGCTTAAATATTATAACTACAGATGCAGTTTGTATATACACTTAATACAAGGATGAGAGAAAATGCATATGGCTCATATCATTACCTACTGGATACTGCCAATGAAGCGAAACCAAAAACCAATTGCTTTAATTAACCCAATGAAGACATAGCAATTCCTTAGATCCCTTATCACTTAAAACTTTCAGTTATCAGGGAAACATTATATCAATGTATTGAGCATATATGTATGTAAATTTATTGGACTTATATGTAGTCAGGCATACCAAGAAGGAAAGAAAAAAACATTCTTTTTGGCAAATATGAAACATATAATATTATCTTTTCCAGTTCCATAACGACAATTTTCATATAAGTGACTATTCCATAATATCACACGAAAGTTACCAACAAGGGGGTTAAACATGCGTCAGCAAGAACCAGAACGCCAAAACGATGCTTCCACAAGATCCACAAAATAACATACACAATTATACAAAATATGCAATTAAAAAGCTAATGAGTCCATGAAACAAGTTTATAAGGCAAGCATAAACACTATTCATATTTTAACGAGACCAATCCTCACCACAAAACGCATCTGGAAGGTCATCGACTAGTTGCGGCCTCCACGATTCCGAAATGCTTCTCGGAACTGTCATAGGATCCTCTACAAACCTCTCGACTATCTTTCCAGAGGCGTGATCCAGAATCGTAACTTTATTCTCTTTTGCGAGAACTTCCACAGCTGGTTGTGCCCCAAGCACACTGTAACGACCCTACAAAAATCGCAACAGAGCTCACTCGAGTCATAACTACAAGAATCCACACACATGCATGTACATCTAATTCACCAACAAACAACAATCAGATGGAAAAACCAGCTACTTACAACACTCGATGATCGAAATCCAGGCTCAACAGACTCAAACAGGAAGCTCGGAGCCTCCCTGTCGTCCTCCTTTACCAAGCACCGGTAAGCCAGCACCGGCGTCAAATGATCCGAGAATATGCATTTATACAGCGGAATTATGTTTCCAGTCTCAGCCGCTTCAACAAATCTCTCCTCATCCACCTCTACACAGCTCTCACCAAATCAAAAAATCCATCAACACGCCGCTCAATTTTCAAATAAATTAAACAGGCATAAAAACAAGCTAAATCATCACCGAATTTTAAAATCGACTCAATTTCAATTTCAATTTCACTCTCCAACTCGAGACTCCTCAAATTAAAACTAAAATCGAAGCTCAAACCTCAAATCGGAGTAAATTAAGCATCACAAAGCACGAAATCATCAAAATGAAACAGCTCGGAAAAGACGATTCAAACCTAGAGAGCTCATCCTCGGAGAAGAACACCGGAATGCCGCGCGGAGGCGGAGCGAGACGCCGCTTCTTCTGGAAACCGCAGCGACGGACGGCGGAGACGCTCTCTGCACCGCCGGCGACGGCTTCGGAGAGAGCCGCTGCGAAAACGATAGAGCTTGCATTTGCATTTGCATTGCCATAGCTAAGAAGAGCTTGCAGCAGTGTGTGACTGTAGTTTTTGAGAGAGAAAGAAGAGAGAGAATGGTGAAAATCGGGAAACTGAGAGCGGTATTTATATTAAAATAGAAATGAATAGTGAAATTTAAATTTATTGCAAAGCTTGACTTGAATAAAAACGGTTACCTATTAATGCGGTTGGCGCTTATAACTTTTTAGCATATACTCGGCATGCTCTTCCTTTATTTTTTCTTTTTTTTAAGTATATATTCCCTCGTCCCAGTTTTTAGCCAAGTGCTACATTGGTTTCTCCCTTATTTCTCCCTTATTTCTCCCTAACTCAACATTTCATTTTTACATCATTATTTTTTATATTATTTAATTTTCCCTACAAATGTATTTAATAAATAGACTAATAATGAACAATTCATCGTTGTATTAATCATTGGAAAATATAATACAACGAGAAAAAAAAAACTACAAATAAAAAACGCAAATAAACAAAGATTTAAAAAAAAAAAAATCTAAGACGGAGGGCCGGAGGGGCGTCGGGATCGAGCCCAGCGTACTCTGCGAGGTGTTGGATGCATTTCCAGAGGGCCGCCTTTTCTTCGGGGTCCCGCCGCCGGTGAAGTACGGCGTGTACATCGGTCAGATTGGCGACATTGCTCGAATAAGTGGCTTTTTCTAAGTCGATGACGGATTCCGACGCGACTTCCGACGTTGCGCCCTTCCCCTTCCGCCTCCCCTTCGCCTTCTTCACTCCCTCCGGGCGCTCGTGCGGACCATCCCCACTCAAGTCGATGTGGGCCGCGCTCCCCTCGCTCTCCGCAGCGCTAAGTCGCGAGCGCACCGATTTCCCGTGCAGCGCGTCGTGCATTCCCGTCCGGAATTTGGGGAGATCCTTCAGCTTATCGTAGATGTTCCAATACTTGAAGCCCTTCGTCGACAAGTACTGGCTACTATACATCCGGATGGCCTCATCTCGGACCATGTGCTCGTTCTGGCCACTCGTCATGTGAGTCATCAAGTTAGAATAAATACCGTTGAAGTGCCCGCAGTCCCTCATGAGGCGCTCCCAATGCCGACGGCGGACCAAAATGGAAAAACGAGACTCTTATTCGTGGACAGAGGAAGTAATTGATAATTCAATTGCTAGAGATTAATTGAAATATTTTTTGAAATTAATTTGCCACCAAAAATAAATAGAGTGTAAAATTGAATATCGGTTTATATATATTTAATCGAAAATCATCATAAAAGTATTAAACTTTGCTCACCTATGTTTATAGCTTATCCCAATATAAATTCTTGTGTAAATCAGGAATATTGCAATAAATGTATGTTACTTTCATATTTCCAAAGTTAAATAACGATCTTATCTAGCCAATTGAGTGCTTTTGTAAATAGCGATTTTATAAATCAATTTACTTTCCTATAGAAGCCATGTACTAAATCAAATAATTTGTTGAAATTTATCAAATTTGTCAAATGAGGAGTATTACTAATTAACAAACCCTAAATTTATGGAGGTTACGAATCGTGAAATGAAATTGTCGAGACTGCGGCATAATAACGACGTAGCGGTATGACGATCTTTACCTGTAATTTTGTTTCTCGCGGTTTTTTTTGGCTCTATAGTCATCTTGTCGTGTTTTCAATGTGGAATAAAATGTCGTTATTCATGATTTGCAAGACTGTCGAATCGAGGATTAATGTAAACGGTTATTATATCCCGATATTGTACTTTACGAGCCGCGTTGATATTTTTGAACCAACCAATCGAGAAATGAGATGTCATGATTGCGGCTTGATAACGATGTGCCGATATAACGGACTATACCACACAGAATAAAATGACGTTATTCATGATTTGCAAGACTATCGAATCGAGGATTAATGTAAAAGGTTATTATATCCTGATATTGTACTTTACGAGCCATGTCGACATTTTTGAACCAACCAATCGAGAAATGAGATGTCATGATTGCGGCTTGATAACGATATGACGATATAACGGACTATACCTGTAAGTCTATTCGTTGTATTTTATTCTACAATCATCTTATCAATATAAGTATATGATTGTAGATATTAGTGTTAGAAAATTGGTCTAAAATTGATATTTTATGATTTATGAAAATATTTTCAATATTCATTATATAACTAATAGTGCAGAATAATTAGAATTTAAAGTAATATTTCTCAAAATTTAATTATTATTTTTATTATCGTAATAATCTTTGTACTTTTTGATTGAATAAATAAATAAGTACCTTTTGGCTTTATAGGAGATTTTCCAATTATAGATTCGAGCATATCCGATTATGTCAAATATGTAACCATTAAAAGAATAAAGTAGTAACTTATTTATCGATTAACAGACACTGTAATACTATGAAAGGACAACATGATAAAAAAAAAAAAAAAAGTATTTCATTTAAAATATACACCATTCATTATATTCTACATTAACATTTTACTTTATTTTTATTTAAAGAGTTGGGTAATCCTAATTTAGATATAGAGAAGATATCTAGAAAATTGTTTAATTTCACATTATAATACGGAGTACTTTATTTTCTTATATTCTCACTGATTTTAATTCTTAAGAATTGTTTATTACTCTATTATAAAGTTAGCATTTAAAAAAAAAACTATACTGCGTGTATTTGAAGTTAAACAGAAATTTGGAGAAATTCTGAAAATCAAAAGGTTGCAATGAATTATTTTCGGATGCAAATTTGATTGACATTATTTAATCTATTCTTTCATCCTATAATAAAAAATCACATTTGCTATATTGATTCATCTACTAATAAATATCTCATAATCTCATTTTATTTTTATTATAAATAATATAATAACTTTACATTTCACAAACTCATTTTACATTTTAATATTATAAAATTAATTTATAAAATTGAGATTCATATTTTATCAATTTTTTAACTTAGCATTTTTTTTAAAATTAATGTTATAAAAGAAGGGATTCCCACAAAAATTAAATATCACTATTCGTCAACTACTACCAAATTACTTCTCAACTAAAAGAGTTCGAATAATTTTCACGTTATCTTTTTTATTTTTAAATGTTTAATGTTACAGATCAGCATGCATTGAATAGTTCATCTAACTATAGAATAAAGTAAAATCAAATGTCGTATGTAATCAAGGATTCATGGTGGTATTCCAATTTTCAAGAAATAGAAATAATATGGCAAATATCATTTAACTTCTTTGGCAATTTGCTCATACTTCATCAATGCCATTTTCCAATTTAACTTTTGCATTTGGAAGTTGCAAGCGATATTTAGTGACTCCCAATCCCATAGATAAGACCCCAAATATATTTGTGGAAAATATATAAATCAATTTAGATACTCTTTTTTTAAATAAGATAAACACATCACAAAATAAAATACAGTGACTCCCTGAATAGGGGTTCATTATAAGATAAAATTTCCCAGATGAATCACTTAGCATATACACAAATTATTTTGAAGGTGGCTCTTGGTTTGGTATATGGATAGAATGATTTTGGTATTTAACAAATTGAAGGATTGTGATTAAAATACGAAAATAATAAGTTTTTTTTATATAATCATGGGAAATTGCAAAAAAAATTATGACAAATAAAATCAATAATACTCCAATTGTCCTCGATTAATTGTCTAAACTTTTCATTTTTGTTCATCCGCAAATAACTATTTCGTTTATTTTTCTATCTTATTTTTGGCAATGGACCTCACATCTCAATAACTCATTTTTTTATATAAAATTAAGTCAAAGTATATCTAAAGGTCCTTGTAGTAATACATTTTATTTCATTAGGACCTTATACAAATTTTTTATTCTATTAGATCCTTATACCGATTCATTTTGTTTCATTGGGTCACCTTACAATTTTTTATATCACTATGTCCTTATAGTAATGCATCTTGGTTGAATAGGTTTTATACTTTCATTTTTAATGTGTATTAAGTAGTATATATTTGTATATTGATAGTAGAGAATATGACATCAATTCAGAAGGTTTAAAAGATATAGTTATTATTTTATCAGACAAAATCATGTACTCCATTATTTAGTATGTTCAATAAGAGATTTTCTAGTTTTTTCTGATTAAATCAGTAAACAAATATCTCAACAAGTAAGGTCTCTTTTATATGCTCAACATATGAATCTTGATCTTGCTCATGTCAATTATTGTTGCGTATTATTAGATGGAAACATGAATAATTAATAGTCTCATACATGCATATTCTCAAGTCTCCAATTTTTTAATGATCCTTGTCCATGCCAATGCATCTGCAATCACTTCATACTTTTGCCCCAAGAATTACTAGTAAGTAGATAGAATTATTATTCACAAAGTTAGTCGTGCAAACCAAATAGTTAATCCAATTGAGTTGAATCGTACTTTTGCCTTGGACGGTACAAGTAAAAGGACCTAATTATCCATCACAAGTTCAGTCGTGAATTATCCACCATAGGGTCATTCATGCAAACCAATCCTTTAAGTTGGATATTTTGTCAATCATATCTTGTAAATCAAACTGAATCATTTCGAAATTATATATTTGTGGTGTTCGATTTGATTGATAGGCTTTAGAGCATTAGCAGTGGGGGACCGATCAACCGATCCCTATGATCGGCTTCCTCATCGGCCCCTTATTGTGGAAGAGGGGCTGATCATCGACCCTTCCCCAACACCCCCAAAGAGCAATTGTATTGGCCATGGCCGACCATCGGCGCCCCATTGTGGTGATAGGGCTATGATCGGCCCTATGAACGAATTTTCATTTTTTTAGTTTATTTTTTAACCTATATATATACCCCTATACCTCATTCTTCTCACTCTATGCCTCTTTTCCTCTCTCTATAAAATGAATTCCGACAACACTTCACATAATTCCAGACATCTGGAAAACAATCATGAAGATGAAGAAAAAATTGGGTCCGGATTCCGATGACGATGATGCTTGAGTTAGTATCTTTTATCTGTGATTTTTAAGTTAATTTTTTTTCCTTTATTTTTTTAATAAATTTTTTTAATTAAGTACGTTTTTTAAATTTATTTATCTTGAATTTATTCTTATTTATCACATTTTATTTACTAACAACAATTAAAAATGAAATACACAAATATTGATGGTGTGGAAATGAAATGGAAAGTGTACTTGAGATATGCTCTTCCATTGTCGGGAGATAGGCCCTTAATAATAAGTAGGGTAAAATGTTGATGTGAAAATAATAATAAAAAAAGGGCCTTTTGGGAGGGTCTTCCATTGCTAATGCTTTTAGTACTTAATTAGTTAATTTTGTTCTATACATATATTTTGTGAGAGAAATAATTATAAAAAAGAGCTAATTAAAAAGGGATAAAAAAAAGAAAAGGCTAAACAACCTTATTCCGAAAAAATCGAGTGCCTCGATCGCATATTCTGAAAGATTAACAAATTTAATCCTAAATTTCGAAAGGTCAGCGAATTGAGACTCATATTCTGAAATTTCTCAGTTAGTTATCTAAATTAGGTGGACCCATGTCCCATCTCATTAAATCAACGCGTGTTGTGTTACCGATCTCTTATTCTTACGTACTTTAATTTAATGTCATTTTCCAAATTCTCATCCATTTCGCCGTTGATTAACCTCTTCAAATAGCTCTCTTACTATAAACATGCAAAAAATGAGATTAATAAGCGAGAAATGAATTGTATGTTTCATAGCTTTATGTTACATCTGCCCCTCTAAACAAGTCTCATGATAGTGCCAACTTAGGTAGTAAATAAAACTAGTGTATATGTCTACATTGTCAAAAATATAAATATAAATATAAATATAAATATAGTATCAGGTGAAGTTGATAATTATTTTAATTGACAACTGACAACTATGTCAACAACCTAGATGTCAACACGAAGATATTTGTATATCAAATAAATATAGTTGACATACATATGTCTTCTGTTTACATCTACTCTCTTCATCCCACGATAAAAGTCATGTTTTGTCATTTCGGTTCGTCTCACAATAAACGTCATATTTCACTTTTACCATAAATGGTAAGTAGGTCACACATTCACTAACTTATTTCACTCACATTTTGTTATAAATCTAATATATATAAGTGAGACTCATATTCCACTAACTTATTCAACTCACTTTTTTTTTATATTTCTTATAAAACGCGTGCCATAACTAAATACGACTCTTATTCCAAAACGAATGGAGTATATTTTTCAATTAATCAGGTCAAAAAAGGAAGGAGAAATGAAGAGTTGATTGTCACAAAAAGTAGACATGCCGTGGGGCTGAAAATCGTTGGATCTCTTAGGATGTATTTTAGTACCGACTTTGGTTCGAAATCTGCAGATTTTATTGAATTTTCTTTGTGACGAAAAACAAAATATAGATTATTATAGGATAATGTCAAACTATAGATATTCTGGGCCTAAAAAGCATGGGTCCAATCTTTTTAATAACAACTTAAATGTTTCATTAATTATTATATTCCACACTTCAACGATACAAATTAGGAGCAGTTTAAGTCAAAAATATATTTGTCAAAATCATCACAATAAAAACATTGCTGGAACATAAAAACATCACACTCCATCAATTTTTCACTAATTACAACATTCCTATATTTGTGATATCTATGTGACTAGATCTAAATTTCACAAGTAATCCTTTTTTCCCTCTCATTTATTTTAGTTGATGTACTTATGCTTCTCTAATTTTTTATTTGTCTAATTATATAATTTTCTCAGCTCGAATTAGTTAATACATAAGTTTCTCATGTATATTTAGTAGGGATGTTAATTGGTTGTCCGGTTATTGATTACCGGCCATTCATATTAATTTTTCTGTGTTATAAATTGTCAACCAAAAATCTAAACCTTCGGATTTCGGCCTAACTCATCTAGCAAATTGAACTCAAAAATTTTAATTTTGTACTAATAGTAGTATATTTCTATTAATAATTTTCTATCTATAATAAATGAATAAGCTTTATAAATGTGTTTTTTCAAACTGAAACTGATACTTATCTCATGGTTAATTTTGGTTAGTGTGCTATTTAATATAGGATCATTCAGATTGTGTATTTTTTCAAACTATAAATATTTATCTCTATTAAATTATCATATTATTCAAGTCAACCCATAAGATCTCTATATTTTGGTTTTTGAATTGAAAAAAACAGAAGAAAACGTTTAAAAGATTTTTGCAAAAGAATAGTAATATACGTACACGTATGTTGTTCATTGACACACACACACAACTCAACAATATTTGAAATGGTTTTATTTTCATATGGTGAAAGAGACTAAAAGAAATGGAAAGCTGCTTATCCTAGGCTATTAATGTTCATTGTACAATGGTCCCTCTCAAGTCTCAATAATTATTAGTAAGATATTTTTCATCTAATCCAATTTTGGATGTCAAATGTTTCATTTATTCAGACTCCATAGTTCAACTATCCAAACAGCAATTTCTGAGTAAAGCTCTCATGTCCATAACTAGATTGGTAAGTGAATCGGTGGAGCTATTCATTGTTCAGCCTATCGAATCGGTTAAACAACTGGTTGGGCCGAATTACAGTAGCAAAAATAATTAAATATATTAAAATATAGTGAATGATAGACAAAAAATACATTGTAGAACAAGTCTACAAATTTATAAAAGTTCAATAAATTAAAAGTAAGGAAAAGTTTAATTTTAATTAATAATCACTATTGTTATTTTAATAGAATCAATAACATTAAATACCTACATCAGCATAATAAAAAAGAATACCTAAAATATTGAACAAAAATGCTTTTTTATTTTCATGATTCTTACTAATTTCTAAATTAAAAAAATAAATCTATTTAATATAAGAAAGCATTTTTTGACAGAACCATAAAAAAAGAACCACTCAGACAAGGATTTCATTTGTTATGGACCTGTTTTTCAAAAAATGAATATTTTAGACCAAATTCATATTTTGATCATATGTTTAGGACCAAAATTAACCTTTACTCTGTAAATAAATCAATTTGCTATTTTATCAATCCAATTTTCCGTATGCCATATGCCACCTATGCATTATCAAGACAAAAAGTTGGTACGGTTCGGTTGTCATGAATAATTACCATATAATTACTCATCTAGAAATCACGAGATATAATCTTGCAAACCGAACAGTCCATAGATATTATACGGTTGTCATGAATAATTACCATATAATTACTCATCTAGAAATCACGAGACATAATCTTGCAAACCGAACAGTCCATAGATATTATACGGTTGTCATGAATAATTACCATATAATTACTCATCTGGAAATCATAAAATATAATCTTGCAAACCGAACAGTCCATAGATATCTATAATATGCAAAAAAAAAAAAAAGCAAAATAAAATTATTTCACTACACCCAATACAGGTACATGCGAAGTTCCCAGAATATACCATTGGCATAAAAACGAGATGTCACGTGCAGAATTTAGGCAAGAAGAAATGGTAAATGTTATTTGCAAACACTCAAAAACATGTATCCAGGTGAATATTGTGTTATTTGCAGCAATAGTTATTAATAATATTTGAATGTAGCAAGCTCACATTGGTTATATATACATTGAACACAAACTCTCAAATGTGCAGCATTTGCTGCAGCAGGCATGGTGTCTAAAATCTAATCTAAAGGCGACACACGAACTAAAGCACGAAAACTATAAATATAACGAGAAACAATATTAGAACCAGAAACAATTTAATCATGAGCCACCGATTTGAAGATATTTTGTTCAGGTATTTCAGCAAGGCATTACTAGCACCTTCAACATTTGCTAGTGACTCATCCATGTTATCGTCAATCCTGATCGTTTCATCCCAAAAACATCGAATCAGATAAGGAGTAACATGGCACAGTCCAAAAAAGTTCAACGGTTTTACCTTATTGCCAGCTCCCCTTGCTGCGCAACCATTGTGGCTAAATGTGTGAAAATCCCACTGAGTTCTGAAATCGTAGACTCCACGTTTTGAAGAGCAGTGGCTCGACTGTGATGAATGTTTTCTTGCCGAGGAACCACCTGCTGCAGCATTGCAGCTTCCATTTGAGGGGAGGGACTGGCATCAGTACCCATTCGTCGCCTGCAAACAGGAATTTTATATTGAGGAAGTAGCTACTACTTGTAGGGACTTGCATTGCAAAATTGAAACAAATTTTTAAGATCTAAGAGAAATTATCAAGGGCCTCGGGTTATCTCAAATTTATCTTAGTAAACACAGATTAGCCAATTTTTTTTTTTCATATCTAGGCTAGCAGTACCAAGAACATGCAGTTACCATATAACACAACTACATAACCACAAAAAAGTAAGTATATCATATATAAGAACGTACCGTAGCTGATTGGGCTCTTGAGTGCCACTGCCTATTGCTCTGAAATGAAGAAAGATAGAGAAGGAAAGTATTAGAGGTGAAACATATTTATGTACAAGTGTACGACAGAACAAAAATAATATGAAAGGCGTATCACCAAAGGTGGGTAAAGATTTAGGAACTAAAGAGACAAAAATGATGCATCATCAGTATTCTAAAAGATTGTTGGATGAGCTTAAATAACAAGATAAACACTGTGAACTCTAATTTATAGATGTATAATACTCATGTACATAGTATAATTTTCATGCCTCAGTGAAACTTGTGAAATTCAATTCATCCCAACAAGATTTTCCCCATAAACAAACATTTCACACCCAAGCATTACGCCATAGTTAAAATAACAAGTATCTTCACCACAATGTGATTATCCAGCACGTACAATATTCAACATCTGTAAAGGACCAGCCAAAAAGAATTTACACTGATTGTTGTAGATTTGTTCTGGATGAATCAGATGAGCTCAACCATGGGGGTGGTTCTGACACGGTATTAGGTGGTTGCTTTAAAGCAAAAGGATTCTCCCTTGATACAGACGTGGAAAATAATTGTTTCCGGTTCTCACGAGCCTTGATATTCTGTTGACAAGTAAATGGATTAGGAAAAAGATCCTAACTTTGCCACTCATGGATAATAATGTAAACATGAACCATAGGAACTGTACCTTTGTTGTAGTGGTCAATACATCTTGAAACTGCTTGGTCACATTCATAAGTCTGTTCTTTAAATCATCACAAACAGCAGTCAAATGAACCACTCTATCCCCCGTATAATTTCCATCAGCAACCTCCATTGTTTGGACGTTTTGCAGCTCAGAAATAGCCATATTAAGTGCTGTGATGTCATTTTTTATCAAGGCGGTTAATTCTTCATTTTCCTTGCTCCGATCATCAAAAATAGACGACCTTTTGGTTACTGTAGGCATAAAAGAACGTATTAAAAACCTGAGGACAGCATAGTAATAGACTGGAAGTAAGCTAACAATTATTGGAATACTGAGCATAGTATCTTATGGAGTATCTCCGAAGGGATTATTTTAGGCGTGTTAATATGTGATAGAATGCATACTGCACATGGTGACACTGAATGCAAATAAAAGCTAACTAGAAGAAACAGTAACCAAGAATAAACTCAATAATCAAATAACCAAAAGTTGAAACTTAAAAGATGGACATGAAACCCTGTGCAACGAAACGAAAAACATGAAGGAAGCCGACAAAATGTTCCTAAATCATGATTTTCAGAAAGTCAAATCAGCAAGGAAAAGATGTCAAATAACCAAACGAATGAGCTTGTGATCCAATATAACCGGATTCACACTGTCTAATGTTACTCAACTGCCAAAACTAGGTCAAAAAATGAGCAGAAAAAGAGTTAAATATGTAAGACATCAGCTCCTTCATTAGTAGTGGCAGAACCAGACTCCGATTCAATGAAAAATGGAGTATAAATGTTACTCAACTGCCAAAATTAGGTTAAAAAAAATCAGCAGAAAAAGAGTTTAATACTGTATGTAGTAAGACATCAGCTCCTTCATCAGTAGTGGCAGAACCAGACTCCGATTCAATGAAAAATGGAGTATAAACGTTACTCAACTGCCAAAATTAGGTTAAAAAATCAGCAGAAAAAGAGTTAAATATGTAAGACATCAGCTCCTTCATCAGTAGTGGCAGAACCAGACTCCGATTCAATGAAAAATGGAGCATAAATATTGTTCAATGCAGAGATTTTGATAGGAAAATATTGAAAGACATCAGCTCCATCATCAAGTATTACGGCAATCAATGCTCAATATTCATCATTTAGTAAACCAAAATGACAATCTAAGCTTCGTGTCGCCGAAATCTGCTAGAAATTTATCTCTAATTTTCTCCATTTCAATCAATCGGCAGATCCAATAACACAAAGGAATGGCTCAGAAACACTTCGATTCATCATTTCATACAAGCAAACAGAGATACACAGTTACACATCCATACCCTGACATTCAATTGAGTAAATAAACCTCATCAAATGAAAGCACAAAATCAATCGGAAATGCGAGGAAAGCATACAATTAGACAAACGATCTATTTTCTGCGCGGTTTGGTGGACGCGAAGGCCGATTCTGGAAGCCTTCTTATTGAATTCCGACCTATCCGGAGTCACTGCGATCGATTCGTTCAGCTGCGGCGGCGGCGGAGCTGCTGCGTTTCCACCGATCCTTCTCAGCGTCTGCGACAGTGAGACGAACTCCGACGTCCGATCACGGAACGGCGAGGCACCGACGGCGGCCATTGATTGAAACGTGCAAAAAAATTAAGGAGGATTTGTTTTGCAGTGCTGCCGAAGCTGATTGATAAAGCGTGTTAGGTCTATTGAAAAAGCGCTATTCATGTTTGGTTAGTTGTTGCTGTCATTGTTAGCATGTGATTATGAGTTTTTATGACAATTTTTATCACATTTATTCTAAATTCTATATTAACTTCTAATATTTCATTTAGCAATGGAATTAATCTCGAGCACGATAACAATTTTCATCACATTTATTCTAAATTTATGACAATGAAATATTAGAAGTTAATATAACAAATAAAAAGTGTTTAGTTTTTACTGAGAAATGTTTCGGATTTTATTTTATATTTTTTTACTGATAAAAGATTAATAAAAGTAGAAAGAGAGAATATATTTGTATTTATTGAAACGTATAAGAAGAGTGGAGATGGAGGAGAGAGGTTGTGTTGGGAAATGATTTATTTATTACCAAATAGGAGTCACACGGGAATTTATGATTAGAATAGTAGCAAGTATTTTATGAAATGCCTTAGCTGATCCATTACGCCGAAACGTGTCATTAAATAACAAAAATAATTACATTGGCCACATATTAGTATTAGTATCGAATAAATTGTTTCGTTTTCACTTCTTGATTGGATACTAATATTGTTCATCATGATTTCACAAGTCATAAAATATACAACTAGTAAAATTGCATTCGCAAAAATCGAAGTGTAAAACGTTGCATTATTACCAAGTAATTTAGCATACTTGTGCATTTCTAAAAAAATTAGTCGACTTTTGTCATTTTCATACGATCCATAAAAATTTAGCAACTTTTATTATAATACTAAATACTACTACTTCCGTACCTCAAATATCGACATACTTTGATTCACCAAGAGTTTTAAGAAATGTAATGGAAAGTGAGTTGAAAAAGTTAGTGAGACGTGAGTCCTATTTTTAAAATATTAATTTTATAATAAAATGTGAGTAAGAATGAGTTAGTGGAATATGAGGTCTACTACCAGAAATGGTAAAAAATGAAGTGTGTCAAACTTTCAGAGACGGATTGAAATGGTAAACTATGTCAACCTTTCTGGGACGAAGGTAGTAGTAATTATATAGTTTTCGACCACATGAATTATTAATTTCTTCATTCACACTATATTTATTAAGACGTGCACTAATTAATCTGGCCACATTTAACGTATTTATTGAAGTGATTAGATACGAACTTAATTTATTAGTGTTAATTAGAAGTAATTAATCCATATCTCTTGTGTCCCGCATGGCTTACCGGCCTGCACATGAGATCGTCTTATTTATCAATCATTATCGACCTTTATCTCTTAGATTGTACATCAATACTAAAATTATGAATATCACGAGGTGCGTTAAAATGACAATACCTCTTAAAATAACACCATAACATCATTTTCAACTAATTATTTGCAGGGGCGGAGCTAGGATTATAAATGAAAGGGGGCAAAATTATACCATGAGGAAAATTTAAGAATTTGTGAAGGGGCAAATATAAGGAAAATTAAAAAAATTCGAATTGTAAATCAATTACTTTATCAAAATTCATGGCACATTCAATTAAGCCAATATTTCTAAGCTTTAAGGTACTAATATTACTTTCTATAAAACGAATTTGCATTTACAAAAAACAAAAACACACGAAATTGGGCCCAAAATGGAGAAAGCCCAACCAATTTACCTACTCGATTTCACCTATATAATGCCTCGATGGTAAAAACTAGGGTTTTACTTTTACCTGCTCTCCATCTCCGTGCAAAAAACCCTCCTTCCGCAGCTGATCTCACCGCGATGGCGCCCAAGCTCACCAAAGCCGAGAAGAAGGTCTCCTACGACAAGAAAATGTGCCGTCTGATCGACGAGTACGCTCAGATCCTGGTGGTCGCCGCCGATAACGTCGGATCAACGCAGCTCCAGAACATCCGCAAGGGTTTGCGCGGCGATTCCGTCGTTCTGATGGGGAAAAACACCATGATGAAGCGCACCGTCAGGATCCACTCCGAGAACACCGGCAACACCGCGATCCTCAACCTCGTGCCTCTCCTTGTTGTAAGCATCCTCAATTTCCTCCGATTTCGTGGAATTTCACTGTAGAGAATTGTGCATGATCTATGCATGTGTGTGAGTGTAACGCGTGATTTACGATTTTGCTACTGTTTTCGGTGATTTTTGATGAATCGCGTGTAAGTATGATTTGTTTAGCGAATTTTTCGGTTTTGGTGATCAATAATTGTGGATCTGTCGGTTTCTATCGTTTTCTAGCTGGTTTACGATATTGCTACTGGTTTCAGACTTTCAGTGATTTTTGATGCTGTTTGTGTATGTTATGTTTATGAATCGCATGTAAATATGATTTGTTTAGCGAATTTTTCGGTGTTGGTGATCAATAATTGTCGATCTGTCGTTTTCTAGCTAATTACTGGAGCTTTTTTTTATGATTAATAAATTCGTCGCGATGTAAATGCAGGAGGTTTGTTCAATTTTTTATTCGCTTAATTGATAGAGTCAATTTGTCGTGGACTTACTTTATTATTGAATAATAAATTAGGAGAGAGAATTCACGTTTTTTTTGACAGAACGCCCAATTTCCTGTAGCTTTAAAGTTGATTGTTTGTTGCTCTCTTTATCAGGGTAATGTAGGGTTGATCTTTACCAAGGGCGATTTGAAGGAAGTCAGTGAGGAGGTTGGCAAATACAAGGTACTAATGCTTGTCATCATTTCCTCTTTCTTATATTGTAAATTTGCATTTTTTTATATATTAAGGATAGGTCATGTTTGATAGGTCTTTTGATCTAGACCTCTACAAATTCAACAAAAATATCAGGACTTTCCATTCAATGCATGAATTTGAAGTGATTTTTATTTTCCAGTTGTAGATTCTTTAATCAATGTAGATTTAGAACTTCTGTTGTTTCACTGTTGTTTGTTATTTAATCTAAAAAAAGTTATTTTCCAGTTCTAGATCCTTCAATCAATGTAGATTGTTTAGAACTTGATATTGGTGTTCCTTTCCATTTCTATATTCTTGAATCTTGAATCAATGTAGATTGTTTAGTACTTCTTTTGTTACATTCCCTCTTTGTCGACAATGTGATATTGTTTGTTAACATTAAAGTCATTATCTGTTCATTAACTCTCTCTCCCCCCTTTTATGACACCTTTTCTTCCATATTGGCATTTGGGTTCATTAATAGGTTCAATATTTGGAATGTCACCAGTATCTCAAAAGTTATATCTTTATATGAGGAAGTAATGATTTATATCATATCTTGCTTGCATTACTTCGATTGATAATATACTTAAATGTACTATCCTTGCACAATATCAGGTCGGAGCACCCGCTCGTGTTGGTTTGGTAGCTCCAATCGATGTCGTTGTCCCACCCGGCAACACTGGGCTTGATCCATCACAGACTTCCTTCTTCCAGGTTCTCATCACCACTCTTCACTTCATTTCCCTCTTTTCCATTTCCTAGTTCAGTTAGAATCTCACTTCTCTCACTTCCACAGGTTCTCAATATTCCCACCAAGATCAACAAGGGCACTGTCGAAATCATAACCCCTGTGGAGCTCATCCACAAGGGCGATAAAGTGGGATCCTCCGAAGCCGCACTGCTCTCCAAGCTCGGAATCCGCCCCTTCTCGTACGGCCTCGTCGTGCTCTCCGTCTACGACAACGGATCCGTCTTCAGTCCCGAAGTTCTCAACTTGACAGAAGATGACCTCACCGAGAGATTCGCACAGGGTGTCGCCATGGTCACTTCCCTGTCGCTGGCCATCGCGTACCCGACCATCGCAGCTGCCCCGCACATGTTCATCAACGCGTACAAGAACGCGCTGGCCATCGCCGTGGAGACGGAATACTCCTACCCCCATGCTGACAAAGTGAAGGAGTATCTCGCGGTGAGTACTGAATCGACTGTAGATTTTCTTGGTTTTTTGTTGTTGATGTGTATTTGTTTATGTATTGTTTTTGTGAATAATGCAGGATCCTAGCAAGTTTGCGGTTGCAGCTGTGCCGGCGGGAGCGGCGGTTTCCGGCGGTGCTGCTCCGGTGGCCGCGGCCAAGGAGGAGGCGAAGGAGGAAGAGGATGAGGAGGAGGATGATGACTTTGTTTGCAACCTTTTCGACGATTAGGTTTATGTTAGTAGTTTTAATGAAAGCTAGCTTTTGACTAATTAATTTTAGCTTGGTGTTATTGTTTTGATGCTTTCTTAGGAAATGGTTTCCACTTGTTACCAAAACATTTGAGAGGTAGTTTATGTTTAGTATTTGAATATGCAGTTATTTTGGATTGGCTATTGAAGAAAAGTTACTAGTTGATGTTCTTAAAAATGATGCTTGTCTTTTTACAACTATTCGCATAATCAAAATATTTTTCTTGCTATTACTAAATTACAAAAATTGCTTCATGAAAAATTTTACTCTTTCTACTTTTAAAATTAGTATGAGAAAAATAGATATTAAAAAATGAATGAAATATTATTAGTTGTGAAAAGATTTACAATTGAAGTTAGTGTGTAATAATTGAAGTGATGTAGTGGTTGTTGGAGTGTAGTAATTGAAGTTAGGTAGTGTAAATTGCGAACCTTTTGACTATTTTTGTGTATAAGATTTTGTTTTGTTTTATCAATGAGGTTAAATTTTGTTTTCGTTAAATTCTAAATGAGACTCTTAAATTGGGAAAAACATGACTCTTAAACTGGAACGGAGGGAATAGTTCGAAAAAAATCATCAAACTTATAAGTTAGACTAGTTTTGTGGTATGCATCAAATGAAGAAAAGTGATTGGAGGAAGGAACAACCAAGCATATATGATTTGCATACAATAACAAAGAAATAAAATCACTAGTCACTAAAAATAATACTACCTTCTCCATTTCCAAAATTAAAATATTTTTTTATGATATTCGAATGTATTTTCAATAAAATATTTTATTCAAATTTTAGAAAGTGAGACTCACTTGCATTTACCTACTCAATCTGTATTTTATATTAAAATTAAAACTCGGTTCATATATAATATGCTAACCTATTTATTAAAACTCGTGCGAATTAACATAAAATTTATTTTCAGATATAATACAATCAATGGAATTAATTAAACCTCTCGTGGATTAACATAAATTATTATCTATCTAGTTGTGTGACATGCAAGTTAGTGTTGATGCCAAGCTGGTGGAAATCCCATCAAAGTTCACTTTTCAAGTCATTGGCTCTTTCTTCTTAGTAAACACTAAGAGAGGGTGCACTTTACATGTCATATTTAACATGGGGATGTCACAATGCATGTAAATAAGATATGATGTCTTCCTAATTGGTAGCATCTAATTATATTATATGCCATATGTAGCTTCACTGTTAATATTTTATCAAACCTACAATTTGGGTCCTCTATGTAGAAAATAGGTAATCTGGAGACTGATAGTAACTTGAGATAGATAAATGAGATATTATTTTAAATGAATATAAATTAATAGTTTGGTAGGTTGATAAAATTATACTAGGTTAAAATGTAAATTATTTTAATTGAATGTGGTAGGCTGTAATAAACATCTATTTTAGTCATGTTGTAGAGTTGAAGAAAAAAAATTACTCTTCCGTCCCATAATAACAGTTACATTTTGTCATTTTAGTCTTCCCATAATAAGAGTCATATTTTATTTTTTTACCATAAATAGTGAGTAGATCTTACATTTCACTAATTCACTTTACTCATATTTTATTATAAAATCAATATAAAAAGTAGGTCTCGTATTCCACTAACTTTCTTACCCATTAATAGTAAATAGATCTTACATTTCACTAATTCACTTTACTCATATTTTATTATAAAATTAATATAAAAAGTGGGTCTCGTATTCCACTAACTTTCTTACCCATTATTCTTTATATTTTTTAAAACCAGTGCCCGCACCAAATATGACTTAACCACGTAATCTAGAAAATTTATCTAAGAAATTGCAGTTTATTATCTTGGGCTTCACCTAATCATGGGCTTTGAGATACTAAACTATACCACCAATACGAGTAAAAAAATGACTTTTTTTTTAATAATATTCCAATTTTTTTTCTCTCTCGTTATTAATTTATACTCTTATTAAAACTCAATTTTTTATTTTAGAATACGGAGAAAGTATATTAACTATAGTATAGTAATTTATAATTGCATATAAAACTCATATTGTTCTCAAAAATTTTATTTTTAAAAATATGAAGAAAGTGTATATTAATACTAGTTTATATAATTACGTATACAATGGAACCAAACATTTCTCCAAGTGGGATATCGAACATTTAGTTATAAAATGATGTTTTTTGTTAACCAAAAAAAGAAAATGATTTGACAATCCGCCATTGATGAAGCTGCCCCACTGGTCCTAAAAGTGCAAACTCTTTGTTTTTTCCTTCTCCTAAATATCGTCTCCTTTCTCTTCCTAACCTTTGATCCCTCATCCAATTCTTCCCCACTTCCCTATTTTTCTTTTTCTCCCATTTAATATTATTTTCTTTTCTATATATCTCAACGATAACCTTCCTTCTTCCTACTCATTTCCACTCAAACTCCCACGCTTCAATCTTTTTCCCAATCCCGTGAGTTCCCTCTTCCCAAAATCCAATCTTTTTCATTCCCTTCTCCTTTATTTGCTTCATGTTTTCACACTAAGTATGTATTTGGAATGCCTTGTTTTCTATGTAGTGTGAAATGCAAGCATGTGTTTGTGTGTTTATGTTTGCTTTATTGGGCTTTGGTTGAATGAATTTTGTTAGTGGTGGAGTAGAATTTTGGTAAAGGAAGGATCTTGATGTATGTTGACTTATTATAATTTATAGCTCTGATTAATCAATCAATTGTGTTTGCATTTTTTGTGACTCATTGAGTTGAATTGATTTCATTTTCATTCCCTTCTCTTTAGTTGCTTTATACACTATGTGAATGCTTTCTTTTATATATGAAGTTGTAGTTTTGTGTGAATAGAAAATTGCAAGCATGGGTTTGCTTTATTGAGCTTTGGTTTCATACTTTCATTGAATTGCGTTAATGGTTGAGTAGATTTTTAGTAAAGGTAGGATCTTTATGCATCTTGACTTATTATAGCTCTGATTAATCAATTGTGATTCATTGAGTTGATTTTTTTTACTCCTCCTTTTCAAGATCTCTCTTTTTTTCATATTTTCATCTTTTCCATGAGATTTCAAAGACCCTTTTTTCACGGGTTATCTGTTATCTGATTTTGACTGTCTCCTCCTCCTATTTTTGGCCTCATTTTCTTGTTTTTTTGCCTAATGCTTTTGTTATCATCTCTTCTCACCTTTGTTCATTGTTGAACTAGCGAAAACGATGAGGCTCAAACCCGTTTCCCCGGCCGTGGATTGCTCCTTCCAACCCTCCTGCTTCTGTTTCCGAACATCCGAAACCGATGGCCCTCTCTCCCTCGTATTCGCCTCGAAACCCCTCTTGAAATCTAGGTCCCTCACCAAGATTTTGAGGGGCGACAGCATAAGGCGCTCCCGCAGCTTGAGTATCGATGATAAGCCCTCGTTCCACGTTGAGGCGGTGTCGAGTAGCCCCCGGGAGGAGGAGGGGCGCAGGCGGAAGAAACGACATTGTGCTATTTCGAACGAGAACAGGACTATTGGCAGTGCCACCCCCTTTGTGAAAGGGGGGAGGGATCAAGATTCGTTCTTGGAGTCACGTTTCGACTTCTTGGAGCCGATGATGCTAGGGATCAGGCCGGAGTTTCCCGAGTGGCCGGATAGGGAGACAGCTGCGTGGGCGATGGTTGAGCACAAGGCGAATAGTTTCGACATTCCCCTGTCGCTTAGGATGATCAAGAAGAAGCTGCAGCTGGAGGAGGGCTCTGCGGAGGCAGAGGAGGGCGAGGGTGGCTGTTGCTCCGTGAAGGCGGCCTTTGCCTCGATGGTGTTCATCGTCGTCGAGATGCAGAGCTCGGCCTTGCACATGAGGGAGGCTCTGTGTGATGAGGATTTGGATGTGATCAGAGCGAAGGTGCAGAAGGAGATGCATCTCTCGTTCGTGTGGCTGTTCCAGCACGTGTTCTCGAGGACACCGGATTTGATGCTGCGTGTGATGCTACTCTTGGCCGATTTCAGCCTACATTCGACCTCCCTAAGCACCGCGATAGGAGGGGAGGGCTCGTTGATGGGGAGGCCTTATGAGCAAGGGAAAAACTCGGCTTTGTCTATGGTGGACGCGGATAGGGGGCTCGCTGTGGAGGAGAAGGCAGAACGCGAGGCAGGGGATCCGAGCATTTATCCGAGTAATGAGTTTAGGAGCGCGGTGGAGATGCAGTTGTGGGATTCAATGGTTGATGAGGCTAACCATGTGCGCGGAGGTGGGGAAGGCGAGGTGGCTCTTGATCACGACGTCATGAAACATTTCGTTTCTCCCGTGTCTGTGGAGATCGAGCCCGATACTTACCAGGATTTTTACAGGACGGACCTTCTGTACCAGATGTACTTGTCCCTCGAGCCTAATAACACTCTCTTGCTGCTGAACTACGCGCGGTTTTTGCAGCTTGTTACGCGTGACTATCAAAGGTGATCTCTTGCTTCTGATGTATGTATATATAGGGGTGCGTTAAAAAAATTACTGAATCCTAATGCATAACCAAATAACCAAACACGAGGTAATTTTTAGATTGTTTTAGTTCATGCTCTCGTATGAACTAAAACGATCTTAAATGACCTAATTCGTATCTAAAGATGACATCCGTGTTTGGCTGAACATGTTATCCTTAAGATACTTAACGTCCGTCTAATATACCATCCATAGTGAACGAACGCCTCGTTAACCTAATTTCCCACGGCTTTCGTTTATCCTTCCTAGTTCTCACGTCGTGTTGGAACAGGTCCGAGGAATGCTTCAAGCGGGCAGTGCAAGTAACGCCACCCGATGGAGAATCATTCTCCGAATACGCCAACTTCCTATGGACGGTGAAGAAGGACTACTGGGCGGCCGAGGAGAGCTTCCTACAAGCCCTGGCGCTCGAGCCACACAACACCCACTTCGCCTCCCGATACGCCAACTTCTTGTGGAGCACCGGTGGCGAAGAGACCTGTTTCCCTCTCAACACGTAGGGAGTCGTCTATCATCACTACCATCGTCGTCGTCGTCATCATCACTATCATTGTATAGTTATATATAAGAAGAATAAAATTCGTTCGTGCCTAGCGTTTCCGGGACTCTGGAAGCTCGTCCGCATGATCAATGGGGCCGGAAACCCCGGAGCACGAGCGCTGCTTTGTACGTTTGAGGGACGACAGTGAATAACCGAGGGAAGGCGAATATGGTTGGTAGGGTTAGAGGAGAAGAGGAGGAAAGGGAAGATTTTTACAGCAGGTTGAAATGAAGCTCTGAATTTTTACAATTGTACAGAAAAATGGTAAAAGTTTGTTTTACCTATTTGAGTGGCATTGTGTACTTGTTCACACTACTCAAAAAGAAAGAAACTACACTTGTATATTATCACTATAAATTCAGCAGAGGTGTCTCACAATTTTTGTTTGTGCTAATTTTTGTTGATACTTAGATGTGAGAATTTGATGGATTAGAAAAACAAGGGGATCAATGGATTATTGTCCTCATGAATGTTTTTATAGTATTGTGTTTGTTTTTAGTAAAAAAACATTTAGTAGTGTATCTTATACTACAAAAATTCCTTTTCAAGGTAATGTCTTATATTAAAATGCATTTATTGGATAATTAGTATATTTATCCACAGTTGAGAAACATGAATTATTACTACTATGTAATTTAACGTTCATGAAAATTAATTATTTTTCAATTATATCCATTATCTCACAACATACTAATTACTTTTATGTTTTCTATCATATTAATGTATTTATGTTTTCTATCTATAATAATCCATAATTTTTAAATATATTTATTAATCTTTATTCACATTAAATTTAAAGTGATATTTTTCTTTATTCATAATACTAATCACTTCTACTTCTTAAAATTACTTTTAATAACATTCTCGATCCTCTGTTCATAATATAAAATACCCTGTCGCATTCTATTTAAATAAATAAGTGAATTTTCATCGGTATTTGTATTTAAATAGACAAAGTCTAAAGAGATAAGAAGGTTAACCACAGACTTTTTCAAGATAATGGTTTGAAATTTCATATACTATTATATAGTCATTATCATGCCGGTCACATTCGCCAGCCTACAATTGAAAAGGTTTGATCAATCATCAAACACATGTTGTTGAAAATTGAAATGGTAACTAATTCAATGGTAATAAATAAATTTGACAAACAATGATTTCCTTAGTCAATGACTCAATGTGATTTTATGAGTATAGTTTGGATTTTCCCAAATAATTGACACAAAATTTAAACCGGTTCTTGAATATATTAAGAATAGGCCTAAAATAATGATTTGATGAAGAAATAGTAAGTCATGTAGGTATAAATGATTAATAATCTGATATATTAAAGAAAAAATTAATTACGAATAAATAAAAAGTGATTATGGATAGAGTATTTGTACGATAACGAAAGAATGAAAACTCGAAACAAGCGAAATGAAACGACAGTTTTGTACATTGAACTTCCGAATACTAGATATGACCTCTAAATAACAACGGCGAAGGTAGACGATGGGGGATAAGCTTCATCGTCGAGCCCTAAAACATGCCGATTTGATTTCTTAATTATGAATAAATAAAAAGTGATTATGGAAAGAGTATTTGTACGGTACCGAAAGAATGAAAACTCGAAACGAGTGAAATGAAACGACAGTTTTGTACATAGAACTCCCGAATACTAGATATGACCTCTAAATAACAACGGCCAAGGTAGACGATGGGGGATAAGCTTCATCGTCGAGCCCTAAAATAAGCCGATTTGAATGTAAATTCAAGACTCTACACCACTACAAAGTACCTAAACCAACTTAGTGATACAACATTTTAGAGAACAAAAAGGGTGAGGAAGAAGCTAGGGTCAAAATATGAGCATTCTGTTTCTATCATTGAAATACAAGACCTCAACTATGTGGGAACTAGCTTGAACTGAGAGGAATATGGTGTGCAGCATAATTACCAGAACCAGGTGTAACGGCTATCTACGGCCTTGACTGAAGTGGGCACCAAGGGCATGCCCCTGTACTCACCCACGAAGTGGTTAACGCACTCGCTTCTTCTCTCAATGTGCCCTCCCAAGCTACTAATTCCACTAGAACCAATCTCGAAGATGTTACCTACACACACAATTCAAGTGAATCGACATTTCCCAGCAAAACGTTTACATTATTTAACCTCTAAAACTTATGACTTTAAAAGGTCAATTCAGACAAGTAAAGTTCTCATATCCTACCTAAGATGAAGGAGATTAACAAGGACTAAACTCAAGTAACGTATACTTTTATTGACTGAACAAATTAATGTACCTTTCACCCAAATAGGAGGAGCGCCGGTGGCATTTGCGACAAGGAAAGACATAGCTATATCTTCACAATTCCTGGTATATGCATAGTTGATTAGGGAAATATTTGATGAATGGAAAAGGAGACTGAATGAGAAGAACAGAGCTGAATAAGATAAGTCTAAATGTGAATGCAAGTATTATATTGAAAAGAACCTGTTCTTGGTTACATATTCTCGGATGGATGAGGGCATCTCATAAGTGTACATACTGAGATATTTTTTGTGAAAGAAGGCAGCCTTGGAGAGAATCATGCTATACGTTCCTGTCCACCAGACAGACCACCATCCACTATAGATGTACGTGTCCTGACCATTATTCTGAAACAACCAAAAGAGGACTCAATCTAAGGATAATGAACGTTAACACTAAAGACATGACTTTACTATAAACGAGCATTTTTTAAGGAGCAAAAAATACTGGCAATATCATAGATAAGTGATAAGTTACTATCTCAACATCTAGTGGAATCAAGTATCACTCCAATTGAGAATCTCAGCTTCATGATGAAGCAATTAAGTTATGTGTATGATTAAGAACTAAAGATGCCATGTATGAATTGATTATTTTGAGTGGCAGACATGATGATTATGACAATGTATGTGAACAAATATAGTCAAACATATTCTTAATAGGTCCAGAATTACATCAAATGCAAAAAAAAGAGTCCTTTCAGTAATAGGAAGACGAATAGAAAAGGATAGTGCAATCAGATTCAATGAAGAAATTTAGAAAGATAAACTCTTCAGGAAACACAAATGCTAAATAGTAGGCATGTGACTTATAATGCAGGGCCTCAACAACACTTTTTTCTGCTAAGTTAATTAAGAGATATATGTGAGCAGAATGCCAGTACATACCAATTTATCAACCCAGTGAATACGAGGCACAAATCCCACCATTGCATCAGGTGCACTTTGCCAAACACTGAAAGCAAATTCCACAGTCGCGCAGGGGAATATAATGTCATCATCAATTGAGAAGACCACATCAGACTTCAAATCCTTGATTTCTTTAAATCTGTTATTTAAGCTGTCTTCCTTATTAATATCAAATCTCAATTCAATTTCCCGGCCATCTTTGGAATTAACCTTTATAGCATGATTTAGAAACTTGATAAGAGACTTTAAAGGAGGGTTGGGTTCACTCCAAACAATATGTATAGAATCAAGCCCAGGACAGGATGCATAATGGGATATGGATTTCTTTAGAAGATCATTTCTTTTCCATGTATTAATCAGTAAGGTGTACCCTTTCCTGCAAATCACATAAAGCTAGCATTAGCTCAAAAAATCAAAAACCATTTAGATGCATGTGGTATAGATAACATATGTCTACTCATGGACACAAGCTCTATCCATATTCCAACACAATTCTTGCTTGATAACACATTTGTGCAAAGTTACAAAAAACAATACCAAATTTTAGATATCACGAGATTATGGATTTCAAAAATTTGACCAGTTAACTAAAAGGAGAAGCACAAAAGTTAACAAGAACAAAGTGCCAGAATACATGAGGTGAGAGTTAAAGTGAATCAACTTTACTACAAGGAACATATAAATCATGGAAATAGAAAAAAGATGCCCATTCATGAACTGGCAATAAAAAACTCCCACCCTCCAAATGCTGTAAACAAGCATGACATTGGACACTGATGTTTTCATTAAATTTGCAGAGCATTGCCAAAACGTATCTGCAGTCTGTAAACCCATGAAAAATTGATTTCTTTACTCTTGCAAACACGGTAAAATCACTTAAACATTATCTGTAACAATCAAGTATCAGAAATGTAACAAAATTGCAAATATTGCAAATCAGGAAGTTTCTAACATTCATTAACAATAGGCTAAAGATAGTTAAACTGACCAGATTCCAAAAACCAGTTATACTCATAAGAGGAGGTAACACCCGTTGATTTTATTCCAATCAAGTAAATAGTAACATACGAAACACTATGAAACCTAAAACGCTCTCATCAACAAAGGTAACTAGCTCCAATTCCGGAAATGAGAAATAAGAAGAAGTTTGCACATCTACGAGCAAAAATCTGGATCAATCATTTCAAAAAACAAAAACGAAAATACGGAAATACTTCCAAAATTGTAAGCTACAATCAATCTAGATCAATAATTTAGAAAGACAATAACCTAACTAAGCACATTAAATAGCCAAATCCAGCAATCAATAAACACTAACGCCAACTTAAACCGAGCTCAAACCGGAAATCACAACAAAATTGCAGCGGATTCGCTAGAAATCTCACCGAGGCAGAGAGGATCCGCGCGGAGAAGCATCGTATCGGTTCCATCCGCCGTACGGCGCCGCCGAGCGGCTGGCGAGCACGATGAGCGTGAGCAGCACGCAGCAGCCGAACAACAGCTTCATCTTCGCCGATCCGACGGCGGAGATCGCCCCCTGCCTAATCGTCCGGCGGCTGAAGAGGCTCGACCTCATCGTTAAGCTGCGGAACTGTTCGAGGAATGGCGCGCGCTTGCTGACTCGGTGGAGGAAGCGTAGGTTCGCAGGCTGCGGCGGGTCCATACAACGGCGGGCGGCGGCGGTTAGCGGAGATCAGCTCACGGCGGCGATGACGTCATCCCTCGCCCTCGATTTCATCAGTTTATATTCAATTGTGAGAGATAATTCAAACGGGAATATAGGAGCCCTTGATAAAATGAAGTTAAAGTTAGTTACTATTATCGGTTTTATACAATTTTTTTTGTAAAATATCTATGGGCTAGAGTAGCCGTTTACTGCTCTATCCTCCGGGATAGTCTGAGGTATTTTTTTTGACACGAGATTTAAAAAATTAATTAATATACTCCCTCCATTTTAGATAATTCGACTCATTTTGATTGGACACGAGTTTTAAGAATTGTAATAAAAAGTGGGTTGAAAAAGTTAGTAGAATGTGGATCCCACCTTTATATATTAGTTTTATAATAAAATGTGAGTATGAATGAGTTAGTGAAATATGGGGTCCACTACCAAAAATGGTAAAAGTGAAATGGGACAAATTATGTGGGACGGACCGAAATGGAAAACTGGGACGAATTATCTAGGACGGAGGGAGTATTAAAGATTAAAGTGAAGATGATAAAGTAAAAGAGATAATAAAGTAAGAGAAAGTTGTCCTCTTTGGTTCTGGTACGGGTTTTTAAGTAATGTAAAGGAAAGTGAGTTGAAGAAGTTAGTGGAGTAGGGTCCTATTTTTATACATTAGTTTTATAATAAAAGGTGAGTGATAAGTTAGTGGAATATGAGGTAAAAAGCGAAAGTAGACAATTAATGGGGGACGGAGAGAATATGAGAGTGAATAGAGTTTTTGCTGGAAAAAAAAATGAGTCAACTACCTTGAGCAATCCAAAAGAGAATACAACTCAACTACCTCGAGACAGAGGGAGTATGACCAACAAGGCCTCAATCATTTGCAAGTTCGTAACATATCACCATTATTTGTCGAATGGATAAACGAGTAGTCATTTATGATTTTTTTAGGAGAAAGAAGAAATTAAAACAATTTATTGTCTTCTAGTGAAATATAGACTGCAATATGATTTTTTCCATTTTATATAGTGTTAGTGACTATGGTAATGGTAACTAATATTAACTCTTGTCTTACTAATGCTAAGAAGATAAGGTGATCGTTTTTTAATAGTCGTTTTCGCGCTCAGACACTCTGATTGCCCATTTTGTGCATCCGAGTAATACTCAAAATGAAATGTTACTTGTATTCATGGTTCGAGAATCACACTATCAAGGGTGGATTGGTAGCAATGTCTTCTTTGGTATATTAGTATAAAATCACACTGTTAAGAAGGAAATCCTTTGTTTATGTAAGGGGGAAATGGATAGAGCTAGTGTTAAATGATTTTGAAGAAATTTGGCGGAAAAGTGAGAAAAAAACGAAATATTCTTAGTGGTCCGCGTGGACCACTATGCATTTCGGGAGATGGCTCAGGTCCTAGTCTGCGGCCCACCTCCTTACCCTCGTGGCGTACCCATGGTTCGGCTCCAAAATTTCTTTGTTGTGTGTGCTCTAATTATTGGTTGTTTTAATTGGGTTATTATAAGCACCTAAAAAAGTTATGTTCATATTAGCTAGGTGTACATTTTATTACAACAACCATAGTTGACTTGACTGGGCTTAACTGGATTTAGGCCTATTTAAGCCTACTGTGGATCTACTTATATTGGCCCATTTAAGCCAACGATGGATCTATTTCTATTGGGTTTAACAGTTTACATCTAGCCGCATTTTCTGACTTTTATTTGGGCTCGTTGATTTCATGAACATGTACAAATCAAATTATTTATGAACTTATTAATATAATTATGTATGACCACTAATAAGGAGAAAATGTGGTTTGTAAACCTATCCCTTTTTAATGAAAAAATGATCTTAATAAGAAACTGATAGTTAGAGTATATTAAGAGTAGGGACAAAATAGTACTAGCAAAATCAATACTAGCTCCGTCTGTATTCAAAAAATAGAAATATTTGAAATAACACGAGTTTAATGCACAATTGATAAAGTAAGTGAGAAGAATTGGAGTAAGTGAGAAGAAAAGAAAAATGAGTAAAGTAAGAGAAAGGAAGAAAAAAAGTAGTGAAAGTAGAGTTACTGGAGCATGGTGTCCATGTTCTAAGATTCTAAAATTTCTATTTTTAAGGAACGGCCCAAAATGAAAATAGTTGTTATTTTTAAAAAATGGAGTATAATATTATTAAACTAAAAGAATAAGAAATAAACTAATAAATGACAAAAAGAAAAAAAAAATTTTAAAAAAATAAAATAAGATATTGATCTTGCAACACTCAACAAATCCAAACAATGCCCAAATAACAAATGATAGATTTGATGGTCACAAGTAGCAAGAAAAGCTAATCATATATAGTCCTAAAATTGGGTACCTAAACATAAAATGGTCTTGCTAAGTAATTTAAAAACTATGGACAATATATACTATGGACAAATTTGCGTTGGCAAACTTTTTCAAATAAAAAAATAATTTAGAAAATGACATTCAATAATCGAATTTTTTTATGTGAGAAGTAAAGGGCATTCACCAAACTAATTTTCAAGATTATCTTTTCCAATTAATTAATTACGACGGCTCACATAATACCCACTAATTAATCTATGTTATCCTATAGTAGTCACCATAAGGAAAGGAACGAGACCAACTAAATAAATTTAATCAAAACAAAAGTAGCATAGCAAAAGAATAATAGGTCATTAATCATTGACTTATCTTATGAGGATGCCAGCGTGGCAGCTCTGCATTATGTAATTGGCAGATAATCCACAGCTCATCAACAAAGGGAAATGATTAATTAGCATTGGAGTAACGAATAAAATTGATTAAAATTCAATTAGAATAAACTGATTATTTAATAAATTGCATTATCAGGTAGTGATTGACGTGAAAACGAGGTTTTTAAAGCCAAAGCATATTCGCATATCATCAATATTGAATATACACTTAGGTCTGTGTTAAAATGACAACCACTCTTAAAATGACACCGTGACATCACTTATACAGCAATATTATAAACGTTACACAACAATATTACAAACACTACACAACAATCTATAGATTGTTGTATAGCGTGTCGGATATTGCTGGACAAGAAAAATTGTTATATAAGGTATAAAATATTGTTGGCCGTCTTTTTTTATCCTTGAAAAAAAAAAATTGCCGCGTGACAGCTTATTATTCGCCACGTATACAAATGATTGGCTAGGAATGGTGGTATGATGTTATTTTAAGGAGTGGTGGCATCCTAACATGCTCCTATACACTTATGCTGATGTAGCATGTGATAAAGGAAAATATAAAATTAGTGAAATAAATTTGAAGTATGGAGGAATATAGTAGTAATTTTTTAAGTAGTATATATATAACTATTTCAAATTGGTAAATACAAAATCAAATTAAAAAATTGCAACATACATCATATCTTGTAGCAACAAGTTGCACACTTCTACTCATTTCTTAGTACATGGTCTCAATTGTGATTTAGAACTCATATTATACTAGCTCGCCAATATTTAATTCACTTATTTGTTTACTCATCGAAAAAAAATAAACTTCTTGGTGGAATGTCAAAAGTTTAATGAATACAACCATATTTGAGTCTCAATTTGCCATAAAATTCTCGATGAGAAGAGCCCAAATATGCCTAACAAGGTTATAGGTACGTACAATCGTACACTAGTTAATTGTCTAGTGTACGTACCCAACCGATCTTCTTTCGAGTTTTGCAGTACTCCTTCCGCATATGCTTCTCCGTTCACTTCACTTTTTTAGCTCTCTATATCAACTTAATTAAGTACACTTCTCTTGTTCTCTTGCTAAAAATATACCTAACTTAATTAATACTCCTACTTAAAATGATTGGTGTAATGTAAATGATGAAAAAGTTTTACTATAAATGTAGTGTTTGTGAAGGTTCAAATATAATTAGTTGAAAAAATAGTGAGCCATATGATACAAAATGTAAATAAATTATAGTAATATATTGAAGATAAATGAAAAGGAATTGATTTTGTGGATTTATTAAATATATAAATATGAATTTATTATTTGGAACTTCGGAAATAAGAAATAGCTAGCTAGCCTCTCATTATTACAATGTAATTAAAACCCTAAGGTCCACAACATTTTTATTATTTTAATAAAGCATCTTGTGCAGCCTCCCAATTTATTTGAAAAATGTCAATAAACTCTTTCTTTTAGCTTCTAGTTATTATTTTCTTTCAAACATGTAGTCGTAGTTTAAACTCAAATCAAGCCTTGTTCAATTAAAAAAGTCGTCAAACTCAATTAGCAAAACAATTAAATATAAATTCTGATAATCAAGCTTTTACCACCTTGATTTAAGCCATGATGCTGGACTTTAATTCTTTATGTCTATTTACCTTGTAATTATTTCGTTATAAATTAAATGATTCAAATTTTCTATTCATTAGATAAGGACATCGACTAAACTGCTATATATTCATCATCTTAATTGTTGAATTCTTTATCTTTAATTATTTGGATGAAGTTTCACCTAGAGCCTTCTTGAATATATAGAAAATTACTCTTAGAAAGAGAAAAGTGGTTGGTATTAAACAAAGGTTAATTAAAGTTTTCCCAGTTTAGGTACTTCTGGAAATGTCTCATTTAACTTGTATTTACTTTTTCCATTTTCAATGTTTTGTAAAGGTAAAAAGTAAATAAATGTCACAAACGTATTAAAGTCTCGTACGTTAGAGGTTTAGCTAAATACCATCGAGTCATTTCATTCTTCTACAAAATTAGTTAATTTTTATCTTATGTAAGTTTTATCTTTTACGAGGTGAGTCAAATTCTCCAGTTACTAATAATACTATAATGTAAATAGAGTAAACTCGGATTTAGGTGAGATTGGGGTCGATTGATCATAGTTCTACCATCGAGTCATTTCATTCGTCCACAAAATTAGTTCATTTCTATCTTATAGAAGTTTTATCTTTTACGAGGTGAGTCAAATTCTCCGGATCTACTAATAATACTAAACATAAATAGAGAAAACTCGGATTTAGGTGAGATTGGGGTCGATCGATCACAGTTCTTTGTCCCGCCTCTGTCTTCCGACGCCACGAGTTCCGTTCTTCGATCCGCTAGTAGACGAAAGAGCGAGAAAAAAGAGAAAATCCAAGGGTGGTTTGGGCGGCGATCTCTCTCGTCACCATTTGTTATTCAATTCAACAATTCTTCGTCACCAAAAATTGAAGGTTTAACACATTCATGGACCTCCTTTTGCCAGCTCCCCTCCCCACGTCGCTTTCACCAACCCAAGCCAAAATTCAATAGCCACAATTTGGATATAATACAAATTAATCCCAAAGATTATAAAACTCTAGCATGATTGATGGTCGGTTTGTATCATAATCAAAGAAATTAAGTCATCAAGTGGGCCCCACCTCCCCCCTCTTACAACTATTCCTCTATTTAAACATATCAACCACTTTCATCCAACCATCACTCACTACCAATACTTGCCTTTGCTTTTGGTTTCTAGAGAGATTTAGAAGATGGAGAACAAGGAGGAGGATGTGCGGTTGGGAGCCAACAAGTTCCCGGAGCGGCAGCCGATCGGCACGGCCGCGCAGACGCAGGACAAGGACTACAAGGAGCCCCCGCCCGCCCCGTTGTTCGAGCCCGGTGAGATCACTTCGTGGTCGTTCTACCGGGCCGGGATCGCCGAGTTCATCGCGACTTTCCTCTTCTTGTACATCAGTATCCTGACCGTCATGGGCGTTCAGAATTCCCCGTCCAAGTGTGCGTCTGTCGGGATCCAGGGCATCGCCTGGGCTTTCGGTGGCATGATCTTCGCTCTCGTTTACTGCACCGCCGGAGTTTCAGGTGATTTGATTTAATTCGGTTTGATTTGACTTTAACCCCTCCACCCACCCATACTAAAAACAAAAAAAAATACGTTTTTTTTAAATGTGTGTGAGTTGGCCAAGCAGAAGAGTGGTAATATTTAAGACCTGAAGGTCTAGTTTGAGTCCATCAAGGCACGTTTTACGTTAATTTACATTAATTTAATTTAAAAATAAGATATTACTGAGACTAAAACTTAGACCTTCTCAGTAACTAACCGAGAAGGTCAAGATAAAGAAAAAAGTTGTGAATATCGAGGTGGAATACTGCAGGCGGACACATCAACCCTGCGGTGACGTTCGGCCTGTTCCTCGCGAGGAAACTGTCGCTGACACGGGCGGTGTTCTACATGGTGATGCAGTGCCTTGGGGCCATCTGTGGGGCCGGGGTGGTGAAGGGGTTCCACAAGACTCTCTACATGACCAAGGGAGGCGGCGCCAACGTGGTCAACCACGGCTACACCAAGGGCGATGGCCTCGGCGCTGAAATTGTCGGGACGTTCGTGCTCGTCTACACTGTCTTCTCTGCCACCGATGCCAAACGAAGCGCCAGAGACTCCCATGTCCCGGTACGCGTGCATATATATATATATATATATATATTAATATAAAATTAAATTAATTTATGGTGTATTTTAATTTTGGATTTTGTGTGTTTTTTTAGATATTGGCTCCATTGCCAATTGGATTTGCAGTCTTCTTGGTGCACTTGGCAACTATTCCTATTACTGGAACTGGTATTAACCCTGCAAGAAGTCTTGGAGCTGCAATCATCTACAACAAGAAGGCAGCTTGGGATGATCATGTAAGTTATTAGCCATATTTTTTTTATTATAATTAAATTACTAAAAAAAAGACAGATTGAAAAAATAGTTTAGTGTTTTTAATAAAAAATGAGACTCAATCTTATTAGAGATACAAGTTTATTGTATATAATTATAGACTAAAGTTGATAGAAATGCTAAAATAAAAAAATAAGACTATTTTTTTTGAGCAGATACAATATATTTTATTTTTCTGATCCATTGTTTTCTTGTGATGAAATTGCAGTGGATTTTCTGGGTCGGACCATTCATCGGGGCGGCCCTCGCGGCCCTATACCACGTGGTGGTGATTAGAGCCATCCCATTCAAGAACAAATGATAATGTTCTTTCTTGTCCCACACAATGAAAGCAGTCCCTTTTGATCATTCAGCTTGTATCATTAAATTTGTTTGAAGAAACAATATTGAGATGAAGATGATGGTGTGAGAGGGAGACTGAAAAACATATCCATATTGTAAATTTCCATATTTTCATATTTTATTTGGTTTGCTGTGTGTATTAAATCAACTGTGTAGGAGAATGTCAATTATGTGATGGGATAATGCTGAATAAAAAATGGGAGGGTTTTGAAATTAATTATTAAATGTTTATGTGGGTGTCATATGCCAACTTGTCATGATAAGAATTCACCTGCCCAAACCTACCATGTCCACACTTGTAATTATTGCAAATATTAGTACATATTTAATGGTTGGTTGAGTGTGACAATTCACCCTATAACCTATTTTTCTTGCCCTAATATATGTCTCCTTCCGTCTTAAAATAAAAGGACTAGATTTACTATTTTGGCCCTTCTTTTAAAATTAAAACAAGTATGAATATAGAAATTTTTTAACAAATAAATTTATAATGTGAATCTTATAATCACTAACTCTAGCTTCTATTATATTTTCATCTTTTTTACTTTTTCTCATTGTTAAAAAACCCCAATCAATGTTTTGGGTTATTAAAAAGTTGAAGTGTTGCTCCACGAGGTTAGCCCAATAGAACCAAAGCCCAATATCTACGAAGCCCATCCCAAGAAAATCTCTTTAACCCAACAAATTCCCTCTTTTTTTATTTTATTTTAATTCCAACAAATACAAAAAAAGCAATTTAGGAAGACCAAATTCCTCTTTCGTCCAAAACCCCTGCTCAAGCAACCGTGAGTCGAAAATCGGTGCGAATTCGGAATGGATGTGATCAAATCGCAGCAGATTTCCTCGCGGCCGATCGACAAGGTGGTCGTGCACCCGCTCGTGCTGCTCAGCATCGTCGATCACTACAATCGCGTGGCGCGTGACACCAGGAAGCGCGTCGTCGGCGTTCTGCTCGGGAGCTCCTTCAAGGGCACCGTTGACGTCACCAACAGCTACGCCGGTCAGTTTTCCTGCTTTGAAGATCAATTGTTAGATTCAATTTTGAATTCCGGAGTTAGGTATTCTGTAAATTAGTTGGAGATCTCATTAGAGCAGCTGCGGGTAAGGAGTTTGAATGGCACTGGAAATAGTAGCAGATTTGGATTGGGGATACGATTTAGATGTTAATTAGTGACTGTAATTCATTCTCTGAAAATTTCAATTTTTGACGCATACTATCACCTGTGATTTTAAATTTTTGGAAAGATAGGAAAGGAAAGGAGTTTTCGGAGAAATGCCAAATAGTAGCTGAATATGCTGTGATTGATCACTGTGAACTACTTATTGATTGCTCCGCACAGCTTATTATGTGTCGTTTTTATGTATAAATACTGGTAGCAGCATCTGCTAATGTACTTGTTTGGTATAAACAGTCCCTTTTGAGGAAGATGACAGAGATCCTAGCATCTGGTTTCTCGATCACAATTACCACGATTCAATGTTTTCTATGTTTAGAAGAATAAATGGTATGTGATATTCCAAGACTCCTGATTTTGATTAACTGATTTCAGTATTTCAGCTCCGAGCTTATAATGTGTCTATTGCTTCTGTCAGCAAAGGAGCATGTTGTTGGTTGGTATAGCACAGGCCCAAAGCTGAAGGAGAACGACCTTAATATTCATGGACTTTTCAACGAGTATGGTTTCTGTCTCAGACTCTCAATTCACAAGAAGCTGTTCTTTATTAGTATTATCTTCATTGGTCAGCTGCCTGGCAATTGCTGATTCTTGTTTGTGTTTTAATGGCATAGCTAGCGCTTAGAAATTAAGAATACATTTAACTTTTTGTGAGTCCTGATAGATGAATTGGCACTGCTAGTCTTTAAAAACAGTGGAATTTATTCTGCTGTCTCTCTTATGAAATTTTGTTTCTTTCTGAGAGGGATATGAAATTTGTATTGTTTTTATCCTTTTTCGTATCCTTAGTTTCCCAGCTGTAATTTGGTTCCCGGAAGATATTGCCAAGAATGTGATTGTTGACTTCCAAAAACTTAAAAACTTCCAAAAATTATTAGTTGCTTTCTAATTGTTTTATTTCGAATGTTCTCGGCTTTTATACTTATATTCTTATGTTCTCCCAGTACATATTCATTTTACCTATTTTTAGCTTGTTTAGATAAAATTGAAATGGGAACTTCCCATCTACCTTATCTATTCTTTCAGCTTGGTTGTCATTTCTTATTGCAGCTATGTTCCCACTCCTGTACTGGTGATCATTGATGTCCAACCAAAAGAGCTCGGAATACCTACAAAAGCATATTATGCTGTTGAGGAAGTTAAGGAGGTATGGCAAAAATGGTTGTGTTTTTAATGTTTATTGATCCATCCAGTTATTCAATGACAGGAAAGGAAAACTGAAGGCTACTAAGAAAAAACATTTTTCTGATTATGAGTAGGTTGATCTAATAGTTTGGATATTCTTGCAGAATGCCACTCAGAAAAGCCAAAAGGTCTTTGTGCATGTTCCTTCAGAAATTGCTGCCCACGAAGTTGAAGAAATTGGTATGCACACCTCACTAGAAACTTGCCTTTACTATGTTTCTTACCTTTGCTTTCATCTTCATAGGATGCTTTATTTCCAATTCCCTCCCACCTTTTTACTTAGCCCTTTGGACCGAATAGTTCAGGTTGTTGTTCAACTAAAACTGCTAATGCTTTCTATTGTCATTATGTAGGAGTGGAACACTTGTTAAGAGATGTGAAAGACACAACTATCAGCACCCTTGCTACAGAGGTTTATTTTAGCCCTAAAAGCCTTTTATTATCCTGATGTTAATGTTTTCTTGAATAATCATGTTTATCTCTATTATGTGCAGGTGACTGGAAAGCTTGCTGCTTTAAAGGGTTTGGATGCACGTCTGAAAGAGATCCGAAGTTATCTTGATCTGGTTATTGAAGGGAAACTCCCTCTGAATCATGAAATCCTCTACCATCTCCAGGTATTAGTGTGGCATTAATCTCTGTATTTTATACTACATGATATCATATTGATTTTCTTTCTTTCTTTCCTTCCCTTTTCTGCCAGCTCTTAATCTCTGTATTTTATGTACATGACATCATAATGTCTTGAAATGCTTCCAAATATCTGCAGGATGTATTCAACCTTCTGCCCAACCTAAATGTGTTGGAACTCGTTAAAGCTTTTGCAGGTAAAACAGATGGGCGTTAGTTAATGTTTATTTATTTCATGACATTTGCAAGTTTTGTTTTAATATTGTTTCTGACCCGTGTTCTGTTTATAGTGAAAACAAATGACATGATGCTGGTCATATATCTGTCATCTCTTATCAGAAGTGTGATTGCTCTCCACAATTTGATCAATAACAAGGTAAGAAATTCTTCTCATGTCTTGTTTTATTATAATAGTTTCCAACCTTGTTAACAATAGGATACACTCAGATTTGTGTGATCTTCTAAACTTGTAGGAGTAATAAATAGCAACTGTGACTTCGATTCAGATTTTACAAAGTTAAAGTATCATTATATGTTGGAACAATGCCGTTTTATCCTGAATAAACAATTTGGAGTGAAACCTTGCTTAAGATAACTTTTCGAGTATGATAATAAATTTATGTTTTTAGTGTAAGAACTATTATGTGTTTAGGTAAATTCATTAAACTAGTATAGAAAATACCAAGGTTACATGTTATTCTATGAGAAAATGAGCCACACGAAAGCTCGTTTTGCTATGTTCCTGAAATAGGCACGGATAGGCTTGTGGTTTGAGTTCCTTTGTTCACTATTGGTGAGATTTTGGAAAATTGATTGCAGATGCTTAACAAAGAACACGAAAAGGCAGAAGACTCGAAGCCAGTTGCTGTGCCTACTGCTGCTGGTAGCTGAAGATAAAGATCTTTCGAGGGAGTTTGCTTTCGTGTGATATTCCAGTCTTGGATAACTCTACTTGGAGATCTCAACAACATTTTGGCAAATACTGCAACGGGAAGCTTTCTCTGAGGTTCGACTACGTCTTCAATATTCATATTTGGTTTCTTCCCGTGAATTTTGAGATCCCGACTCATCCAGATTTGTAACATTATAGCGTCTCTCTCTCTCTCTCTGTCCCCTTTTATATGTACCAATGATGCACACCTCAACAGATGGAATGTTGTTGTTTTCTAGCTCTCTAGAGTGACTGAATATGTCAAGCTTCAGAGCTTCTTTGCTAATTCATCTTATTTAGCTTTTTATTTAATCCACCATATGCAATTTCTCCCACCTCTTCAATTACAAATCCACATAATTAAGGATTTAACAGTTTTATTTTCTTTTGTTTTGCTTTTTTTATTGGACAAATTTTTCTACATTAGTCATTGTAAAAGTTTGGGTGGATAAAATCATGGCCATCTAAAAAATGTTATTATTATTATTATTATTATTATTATTATTATTATTATTAAACCGCAAAGACAATATGATATCTATATAGAAATTGGCCATACCAAAAATTCATTATACAAAAAAATTTGTTAAGATAGAGGTATGGTTTTGACTCATATCGAATTTTTGGTGTGGGTAAATGGTATGACAGTTTTGGTACGGTATATCGTATCGACCCATGCATAATAATAACATATTCAATGTGAGTTTGGTAGATTCATTGAATAGCATGACTACCAAGTTTAGCCAATCTATTTTGAGAGTAAGGAAGTAGTCAAAATATGTCTAGACTCTAAAAATACTCCCGGGCTAGGTCTATTTCGTCAAAATGGGGTGCATCGAGTCTTGCTGTTTGCTACACCAATGCCAGGTGTCCAAGAGGCGGGTACCCGCCATCTTGGATGTGGACCAACCAATCATGCGTGCAGCCCGATGTAGCAATTGGTGTTGGGAGATGTCGTCGACTCGTCGGGAACAATGGTTGTTTGGTGGTTGATGCTGCCAATTGTGTCTCGGTGAAGCGGTGGTTGATTATCTCATGTTCCAAGCGAGTGTTTGTGACTTGTTTGGTGAGGTTACTGATTGCCGCCATGACCTGGTCAACCGATCATCGATCGTGTCTCACTAGGGTTTTCCGGTTCGGACATGTCTAGTGGTGATGGATGCATCAAGAATCGGGATGAAAGCACCAGTTGAGTTTAAGCTTCCTACATTTCATTCGCACGCCGATGGACTAGAGAACAACAGGAGATTATATACATGTAACAAAGTTTGATTACTTCGCAAAGAGAGCATATGATTTCACGAGAAAACTATAGAAACTAAAGAGCAATAGAAATAAGATTATTGTATTTCTTGATTGGAAAAGTGAATACAAAAATCATATTTATAATAACTAACCCTATGCGGTTCGACTCAAATTCATTCCGGGAAAGAACCGACAAAGAAAACCCAGAAGACAGCTTTAAATTCTGTTGATAGACTCTAATTATTCAATAATGGAAATAAACATAACTCTTGGTTTCGTTATTAGATAATATGGTGACTAGTAATCCGATACATATTGCATGAATTCCTGGTCGGATAGTAAGTGTGCCATAGTGTTTGGAGCCAAAACCACCTCCAAGTCCACGGTTCCGTCCCCATTGGGGCCTGGAAAGGCCGAAATCTTCCCGTCGAACTTATTGGCGCGGCCGCTCCGGACCGCAACGGGCCGGCCCCACCCGAAATCATTCTCGTACATGGGGAACCGGGGCGAGCTCCCCATCGTGATCATCGCCCCGTCGAAGTTCCCCAGCGGGAAGACCCGCGGGTCCCGCTCCCACCTCTCCACGTACCTCCTCACGGTGGCGTTGTCATGCGCCAGCACGCTCGTATTCAGCTGCTTGGCGCACCAGCGGAGGTCCTTCCCCAGGACCTCCTTGGCAGTTGCCTGCGTCGGGATGCTCTGGATAGCGTTCCCGAAGTAGAGCGGCTCGAGTCTCGGCTCGAGCCGGTGGCGGCAGTTCACCGCCATCCGGAACGTCGTCATTTTTTCCCTCGGAAGCTTTCTGGCGCGGGTGACCCCGCGCCAGAGCAGCGCGCAGAGCGATTGAAACGACGAAATCTCAACCGAGCTACGGGCGTTAACTACGGATTTAAGAGCCTGAATCGATTCTCTCTTGAATCGGAAAATCCTCTCCCTCACCGGCGAATCGGTCGAGAATGTGACGCTCGGGCCACCCTCCGGCAGCCTGAGCACCACCGGAGATATCAAAATCGATGCACGACTGAAGTCCGTCGCCCTAGAAATCCGCCTCATTCCGCGGCTGAGATCCGCAAATCTATTGAAGAAATTCCAGAACGAAGTCCCATCCACGACGGCGTGATTGACCACGCAGCCGATGAAGACGCCGTCGGCAAGCTCCGTCACCCTAACGGCCAAAATTGGGCGAAAATGGCCATCGTAGCTCACCATCAAATCAAAGGGGAAAAACTGCTTGAAATCTTCCGGCACGTCGCGGAATCCTATCAAATTCCGGACGTGTAGATCGCCGGCGTAGGCGTGCGAGAATTCCGCCCCCGCGTCGTTGCAAGTTATGTAGACATACCCCTGGGAATCGGTGGCGAGGCGCCCCGCGAGGGGCGGGAATTGAGAGAGCGTGGTGGAGAGGGCGCGCTTCAAACGCGAGACGAGCTCCGACACCGGAATCGATGGACGGGTAAATAGGCAGCCTTTTTGAATGTAGTGGCAGGAAAGCATGGGGAGATCGGAGACGGAGAGCTTGAGATAGCCGAGAGTGGATGCGCGGTCGGGGAAGACCGTGCATTGGGAAACTAGCGGGAGAGACGACGAGGAACTCATTTTTCTCTCTAATGAGGTGAAAGCGAAGGGAGTGAGAGTGATGGAGGGTAGGGCGGTATTTATATAGGGGAGAAGGCGGGAAAATTCGAATTTATTAACGGGAACGGATGGAGTAATTAAACAAGATTATCTTAATATTATGTCTAAAATATTACAAAATTTAATTGAATTTGAGATAAATATTAACAAAATTTGTGATTTAATTTCCTATCCAACCCATAACTCATAATTTTAATAATTGTTGTAAAAATCTGGTTATAAAGTAATTATTGTTTCAAATATTTGGGGCATAAGCGATAACTAATTCTATTAATCTAAACAACCCGAATGATAATTATGATATACGGAGGAATAAAAAGAGAAATCATGATAATCAGGTGATATTACATTAAATACTATCGATTCATTTGCAAATTTTATTTTCTTTTTGCTTTTAACTTTTTCTTCCCTTCCATTTCTTTTTCACTTATGCATTTTTTTTTTACTTTTTACTTATATATTTTTTTTTTCATGTTTATGAAATTTTCTACCTTTTCTTACTTTTTTGGTGTAATAGTATTTTTAATTATGTTTTCTACTAGTGAATATATTAGAGTTAGATCATGATTTTGGTGTTAAAGATTTTAGTATACTAAATACACATTTAGACATACCATTTTTTATTTAAATAATTATGCGATTTTTATTTTAATTATGTATTTTTATACTTATTAATATTTTTATATTTAAATATATCAATTTAAATAAATGTGTAAAATTGAAAATAAACAAAAATAATAAATCAAACAAGTGGCTTGTGGGATCATGGATACTAGAAATTTGGGTAGATTTATTGCACAATATCTTCCGCCATTAAATATCTTATATAGTCATTTTGATATATTTATATTGTTTTTCACTTTTGCTATGATAAATAAGCCTCGCATTCTAATAATCAATTACATCACATTTTATGATAAAATTAATACTTAAATAAATAACTCGTATTTTATAAATTACTTTTACATATTTTTCTTTAAATTTCTTCAAATTCATACAAGTATAGTTGCATAGTTAATCTTGGGCTAATACTCTATACTCTTACATTTACTATTTATGTCTTCTATAGTATCGCATATGTTAACATATGCGATATTAATACAACACATAAATAGTATCCACCGTAGCACGGTCAAGACCCGACCCATTAATGAATGAAGCAGATCTGAGTTGGGCTTATAACAAAGCATTTTTCAAACTCAAGCTCAGTCCACACTCAAGAAGTCAGACCCATCAGAAGCCTAACTAGACCCAAGATTAATTCAACTCGGATAACACACACAAATATTAATCTTATATTTTAATTATTTCTATTACTGGTTTTAACATAAATTTATGTGTGCTTATGTCTTAAAAATGCATAATTTTTTAAACTTTCTATTTTAGGAAGTTGACCTCATAATTCACTAACACTGCTTATACCATCTTTTCTCTTCCGGTCTCTGATTTTACTTATTTTTCTCTACTTATTTTATCAATTCTTCTATTTTACTTTTCTAATGACGTAATATTAACTTTTTTAAAAGTTTCTACTTCCTACAATCCACATTAAATATCTCATATTTATTATTTAGATGATTCCAAATAAATATTTCATCTAACTTTTAGTGGCCTCTGAATTCAACTGAGTTATTCTTACTCACATTCTGTTAATACAAAATTATAGTACATGAAAGTAGGATTTTCTATCCAATTTTTCACAAAGCCAAACAATTTTTTAAAATCCACACCGATTAAATACGAGACATTTAACGTGGACGTGAGTATTTTCAAAAGACGGAGGTGGTATATTTATATGTTAAATTTTTTTTTTGCAATTGATATTTCTAAGAAAATAATTGTAATAATAACATAAATTTGTTTTTTTAAATGCAAACAGTGTCTTTCCCAATTGATTCCATTTCCTCACTCTCATTCTCACCCGCCGATTAAGGAAGATGAGCGGAAGGGCTGTTGTATCTGCAATCAATCTCATTCATGGAAGAGGATTTCTCAATCATAAATCGGGTATTCTCTCTCTTCTCTTCCAAGGCTTTTCAACCTAAGCTGCGCACAATAGATTTTAGTAATGTTAAAGAATTAGATGATGCTATTAAATTGTATGGAAAAATGAAGAGTATGCGGCCTGAGCCTTCTATTCGAGTGTACAACAACCTTATGAGTGTTTGTGTGAAGATTGAGCAGTATTCAATCAGGCGCAACAATGGAACAGCCTCATTAATCTGCCTATTCCTACACAGCACATCCAACAATGTAGTGTAAGTATGCAAGTCAGGACAACATACTTGTTGGGCTTCCATATCCTTGAAAAGTTTCAGGCCCTGAGCAAATCTATTTTTACTAAATGATCCATGTATCATGGTGGTATAAGTATGCGTATTATGCACCAAACCTTTACTAGGAATTTCAAGAAAAAGAAGCCAAGCATCATCAACGCATCCCTTCTTGCAATATCCATTTAATAAGATGCTATAACTAACGATGTCAGGCTTTAAGCCCATCTCTACCATGGAATCAAGAAACTGTTTTGCTCTATCTATTTCACCTTTCATACAAAATCCATCAATAAGTGTATTATATGTGACGACATTGGGAGAAATGTTTTGTTGCGTCATAATTTCCAATACATTTGTAGCCTCTTCCATCTTCCCTTCCTTACAATATGCATCGATCAATATATTGAAAGTATGCACATCCAAAGATATCTTCGAATTGGCCATTTCATTCAATAAGTCTCCAACATCGGTATGCCTACCATTATCACATAGTCCCTTAATCATGGTAGTATATGTGACAACATTAGGTAAAATACCCTTGCTGATCATCTCGGGCAGAAGTTTCAAAGCGTTGCATAACCCATCAATCAAGTGCAGAATCATAACACACAATTAGGTTCGCAAGCATTTAAACCCGGAACCTTTTGGTATAATTTCACAACGTCAGCCTCCTTACCCTCTAAAAACAATCCTTTAATGAGAGGGCTGATTGTCGCAGCATTTGGTTCGAAACCATTCTTAAAAAAGAAGCTGGCCATTATAGCAAAACAAGACTTTATATCTTTCAAGTGACAGCAACAGTTAATTGCAATACTCATAGTGTAACAATTAACAGGGAATCCCATCCGAAGCATTTCATCGAACACATTAAGGGCAAAAGAATACTGCTCAATCTTTACACAAACACTCATAAATTGGTTCCACACTCGAATAGAAAGCTCTTCATTTCTCCGAACAATTTAACAGCATCATCTAAGTACTGAAATCTATTGTGCGCAGCTTAGGTTGAAAAGCCTTGGAAGAGAAGAGAGAGAATACCCGATTTATTGAGAAATCCTCTTCCATGAATGAGATATCTCTTTTATATATGTAAAACTTTTTCATGGTTACATTGTGATTAGAAGTAGGACCGTAATTCCTATTAATGGTGTTTTAGTATTTAAGTGTATATGTTATTAATAATATGATACTCTATCTGTTATAGAAATGTAAAAATGTTTCAATGAAAGGTGATATACTTCAATATTTATTTACTTTTATAATTTTAATTGTCTAATAAAAGTTTGTGGTTTGTGATTCGTAATTCTCATTTCATTCAATTAATTCACAACTTACTTAAAAATGATCTTTTATTTATATTATTTGCATGAACATTAATTTATTTTTATATTAATTTAAATATTTAAAAAATTAAGTAATATCTATATGGCATAAAAATAACATAAATATATGTTTATACAACAATAATTTAGTTTTATACAAAATAATACTGTAACAAATTGAATAAACTCACAAATAATACAACTCAGTCACTATCATTATTTGGTAATAATCACAAAAATTTCATAATGGCAATCTTGTGAATATTCTCAAAACTCCCCTTTTATATATTGTATAGCTTCACACGTATGTCAAATTAAATTAATCAAAGCCGTATTTTTTTTCATTAATGTTACAAAAATTTCATAATGGCAGTCTTGTGAATATTCTCAAACTCCTCTTTTATATATTGTATAAATATAGTGTATAAATTGTATAAATTATAAATACTCATTTGGTATTTATTATTAATCCTTTAAATTGTTGAAAATAAGTTGTGAATAGTTATAACAACTCTTGTTATATATTTCCTTCATCCCATAAAAATATGTATGTAAAAATATGTATGTAAAATGATGGATAATCAAGTTTAAAACCTTCTACTAAAAATGATGGACAATCAAAGTTATTGATGCTTGATCTATATGACCAATCTCGAATTTTATTATTTGGAAAAATATTATTTTAATATAAAAGTGTACTAATATCATAATTATCATTATCTTAATAATTCAATCAGTTACTTCACATGTATACATGAGTAGTTGGTTGACGAAAATTATGTGGTGTGTATCTGAAGTTCAAATTTTACTTTCATATTGAAATTCAATTATAGATACTATATAATTTGGTTATATGTAAAAGTTAATAATTTTTCATCATACATTCGTGGATAAAGTAGCAATATAGAATACATTAACGTACACTTTAGTTAGTTAACAATTTTTCACAATACATTTGTGAAGAAAGTAGCAACATAGAATACTGAAAGTACACTTTAGCTAGTTAACAATTTTTCATTATACATTTATGAATAAAGTAGCAATATAGAATATCCACCTTACACTTTGGCTAGTCCAACGGATAATTAAGTTATCCAATTTTAGAAGTGTCAATTGGGTTGAGTCAGCCCGGCCCGATACAGGCTTACCTTGAGCCAATAATTTGAGGATCGGCTTGATCAAGCCAACGAACGAAGCAGGTTGGATTGGTTTGAATATCAATCAATAAACCTAGACCTAGCTCAACCTAGGCCCATTTCATAAGTGAAATTGAGCTGGACTACACATAAAATTACTCCCTCCGTCCCGGCTAAGATGACACATTGCTTAGCCGGCATGAGATTTTAGGAGTTATTGGTTAAAGTGTTTAATTGGAGAGAGAGAAGGTGGATGTAGGTATTAAAGTAGAGAGATAAAGAAAGATGAATATTTTAATAGGAGTGAGAAAATGTGGTTGGATGTATTAATTGGAGAGAGAGAGTTACCAAAAAAGGAAATAATACGAGAATATCTCTACGAATATCTCATATCTCTATTATTTAGTTTAATATTTATTTAGCATATCTTTCCTATATTTTCCTATATATCTCTTAGGATCTTTTGTCTTGCTCATTAAGTTAGTATCCCTATTATAAATAGGGCTATTGTTATTCTCGTTATTCAATGAAGAAATATCAAAGTATTTTATTTATCTTTTACGCTATTTCATTTTCTGCAAAGTAATCTTGGTTTGATCGACCGGCAAAGCTCCGGCGACTGCCTTTTATCGTGTTAAGGGAACTTAACCCTTAACAGGAAATGTGTCATCTTAGTTGGGACAATCTAAAAAGGAAAACATGGATCTTAAGCGGGACGGAGGGAGTAGTTCTTTTATTGCACTTTTTAATTTCTTATGTATTTTAAAAACTAATTAAATATTATAAACTAAAAACAGTTACTACTATTACACTATGTATAAGAATTTATATTAGTATATACTATTTGTTGGACGATATTGGAACATGCTTGACCTAACCCATTTTTTCTCTTAGCCGGAATGGTTAGACAGAACCAGAGAGTCAAGTAAAAGCACAAAACGAATATGAATTCTCATTAACCAAAATACAGAAATGCAAATAGAATCCTCAACAACTAACCGTTTAGCTCATCCAAATATAACAAGTTTTGAAAACAAATATACTCTGATAATACTCGCATGTTCGATTGCATCACATTCACGCAGAAGCATTAAGGAATTGAATTCGGCTTGAAGCTCCGAGACATAAACCTCTTAGGCTGCATCAATCCTCGCCCTGCACTAGAAACAATGAAGCATGCGTAGAAACAAACATAACATGAACTATAATCAGCAGTTTCAATATATAATTTTCAGATTAAACTCTCTTGAAAAAGACAACTGAATGGCATAATATAAGTTCGAGATCGTGCAGTATTAGTATGCATAAAGAATGGTGATAATATCACTAACCTCCACTTGATAAGGACTCGGATACAAATTACTTGGGCCCAAGATCCTTCATCAATTTGAGGAAAAAATCATCTCCATCTGGCATCGAGGAAGTTGCAGAATCGGCTGAGAATCCCTTTTCACGCATTTCTTCCATGAATGATTTTGCGCCTTGTAAACCTCATTTTGCTTTAGCAGACTCCCGATGATGACATTGTATGTTACTTGATCAGGTCCACAGCCGCGATCCTCCATCTCTACCAGCAAACGTTTTACCTCCTCAAAAGACCCTTCTTGACATAATGAACCAATGATCGTAGTATATATCTGAAAATTAGGTTGTACACCATTTGAAGGAAGTTGATTGAAAAGATGTCTCGCAATGCCATGTTTTCCAGTTTTGCATAATCCATTTATGAGAGCACCATACGTGACTTTGTTCGGGGTAAATCCTTTATCTTCAATCAGGCGCAACAACGAAACAGCCTCATTAATCTCTCTATTCCTACACAGCCCATCCAACAATATAGTGTAAGTGTGCAAATCAGGACGCAGTTGTTGGTCTTCCATAACCTCGAAAAGTTTACAGCCCTCGGCAAATCTACTCATACTAAATAATCCGTGTATCATGGTATTATAAGTATGGTTATTTCGCACCAATCCTTTATTTGGAATTTCAAGAAAAAGAAGCCAAGCTTCATCCACGCTTCCCTTTTTTAAATATCCATTCAATAAGCTGTTGTAGGTAACAATATCAGGGGTAAATCCTTTATCTTCAATCTTGCGCAGCAACAAAAGAGCCTCATCAATCTCCCCATTATTACACAGCCCATCCAACAATATACTATAAGTATGCAAGTCAGGACAACATACTTGTTGGGCTTCCATATCCTCGAAAAGTTTCCAGCCCTCAACAAATCTATTTTTACTAAATAATCCATGTATCATGGTGCTATAAGTAAGTGTATCATGCACCAAGCCTTTATCGGGAATTTCAAGAAAAAGAAGCCAAGAGTCTTCCACGCTTCCATTCTTGCAATATCCATTTAACAAGATGTTATAGCATACAATATTAGGCTTTAAGCCCATCTCTACCATGGAATCAAGCAACTGTTTTGCTCTATCTATTTCACCTATCATACAAAATCCATCAATAAGTGTATTGTATGTGACCACATTGGGACAAATGTTTTGTTGTGTCATAATATCCAGCATATTTGTAGCCTCTTCCATCTTCCCTTCCTTGCAATATGCATCAATCAATATATTGAAAGTAAACACATCAAAAGATATCTTGGAATTGATCATTTCATACAACAACTCTATAGCACATGTATGCCTACCATTGTCACACAGTCCCTTAATCATGGTATTATATGTGACAACATCAGGTAAACTACCTTTACTGATCATCTCGGTCAGAAGACGCAAAGCGTCATCCATATTTCCACCCTTGCAGAACCCATCAATTAATGCGTTATAAGCCTTAATGTTGGGTCTCCACCCACAACTTTCCAATCTACAAACCCAATCATAAGCTGCAATGACCTGTCCAGTTTTGCATAACCCATCTATCAAGTGCAGAATCATAACCTGATCAGGCTCGCAAAGTTTTAAATCCAGAACCTTTTGGAATAATTTCACAGCTTCTGCCTCTTTACCCTCTAAAAACAACCCTTTAATGAGGTGGCTGATTGTCACAGCATCTGGTTCGAAACCACTCTTAAAAAAGAAGGCCATTACAGCAAAACCAGAGTTTATATCTTTCAAGTGACAGCAACAGTTAATTGCAATACTCATAGTGTAAATATTAACAGGGACACCCATCTGAAGCATTTCACCGAACACATTAAGTGCAAAAGAATGCTGCTCAATCTTAACACAAACACTCATCAGATTGTTGTACACTAGAATAGAAGGCTCAGGCCGCATACTCTTCATTTTTCCAAACAATTTAATAGCATCATCTAATTCTTTAACACTACTGAAATCTATTGGGCGCCGCCGCTTAGGTTGAAAAGCCTTGGAAGAGAAGAGAGAGAATGGAGGAGAGAGAATACCCGATTTATGATTGAGAAATCCTCTTCCATGAATGAGATTGATTGCAGAAACAGCAGCCCTTCTGCTCATCTTCCCTAAATCAGCAGGTGAGATTGAAATTTGGAAGTGAGGAAAAGGGAAACAATTGGCAAAGAGAGTTTTCGCAGTTAAATTTTATATGAAAGGTTTAATGAAATAAATACACATGGAAGGTATACCTAAAAACAAGCTTTGAAACTGTAAATGTAATCTTGTGTTTTGATTTGTTCAACATCTTTTGCTAACCAATCATATATTATAAGGCTCTTTAAGTATAAATATTATAAGGCTCTTTAAGTATTTTTTATTTTCTTTATAAGGCTCGTTAAGTTAATAAGACTATATCTTATGATCAAATATGTATAGTATTATTTTCACTATGTACAGTTAAATCTCATGATTTTATCATGAATAATCATACACTCCACTCGTCCTTAAATAATGTGGAGTTTTAATATAAACTAGTATCACGTCTGTGTTATGCACATATTAATATATTTTTAAAATATTAATTTTTAATTTTTAATTAATTAAAATAAAATTAGAATCAATATTGACATTAAATAATATGAGTAACAATTTTAGTCATATGAAAAGAGATACTTATAAGTCCTATTCATGGGTTAGCGCCTCAATTCTAATAAAATATGTTGATAAATAATCTATGTGAGTCCTATAATGGTTTGGTTATGAGAAGAGATACAATTGTCCAAAGATTTTGAATAAACATATGAGTTGGTTCTGTTACAATAGATAGTTAATCTTTAATTTCACCTAAAAGGCTATTCTAGTTTTATTAAAAAAACATTCACATTAGTTTTAATCAGATATGTTTTAATTATGATTGATAAAAAATTTCAAATACTAAGAGATAGTAATTATGATTCTCTCTACATTCACATTTAAACATTTGTTAATTTTATTTGCTGATTGAATTTGTGTTGTACATATCTGAAGTTATCAAACTACCGAGACATGTTCATTTGAGTCGGGTTGGTAAATTCACTCCCATTATCTCTTTTCCTAAACTATAAATTATACTCCTAGTACTGTAATTCGTAGTTATTAAAAATGTTTAATTCTAGTACTATTTAAAAAATTTAATTTGAATATTAGCAAAATATATGGAAAAATATATGATCTAATAATATATTCAAGATTTATGGACAAATATGAAGAAAATGAGATCATGAATACAAAGCGGCACTAGTGTTCTTTTAATCACAACATCATTCCAATCATATGCTGATACGAGAATATCTCTACGAATATTCCATATCTCTATTATTTAGTTTAGTAGTATTTTTTTAGCATATCTTTCCCATATATCTCTTAGGATCTTTAATCTTGCTCATTAAGTTAGTATCCCTATTATAAATAGGGCTATTCTCATTATTCAATCAAGAAATACAATTACCTTTATCTTATTTTTACCGTTTATTTCAATTCGGTATTAATCTTGGTTTGATCGACAGGCAAAGCTCCCGCGACTACCTAGTCCACCTCTTAACAAGATTCCGGCGTATATGGGAAAATATGGGAAAGATATACTAAATAAATACTAAACTAAATAATAGAGATATGAGAAATTCATAGAGATATTCTCGTATCATATGCTGCCACATGTCACTTATAAGCAACAAAAACTAGGTTATTAAGCAACAAAATTAATGGATGGCGTTGACAGATTTCTGCGAATTGCACAAAAGACTATTTATATTGCATTCAATGCAGTTTATTTTGCATTTTAGTCTACAATGCAAAATAAACTATATTTAATGCAACATAATACTCTTTTATTTCAATTCACGAAAATCCTTCAATGTCATTTACTAATTTTGTTGCTTAATAAAGTTGTTTTATTGCTTATAAGTGTCACATGACAGTATATAGTTGGAAGAATATTGTGATTCTAGTTTGAGTTAATTTTGATGTACAACGATATGAATACTAGGGGTGGGTCGATACGATATATCGTATAAAAAACGTTGTATCGTGTATCGTATCGAAAATATCGATATGAAAGAATTTCATATCGTTATCGTATCGAAAGTTTCGATATGAAATAATTTCATATCGTTATCGTATCGATATTTTGATATATCGTACCGAAATTCGATATATCGTTAAATATCGATATATATCGAAAATAAAATATCAATATATTTTTTAGTGATTTCTTATCCAATTACTGGGTCGATTTCAGCGAGTGTGTGAGTTAGAATGAACTAAATTAAATTCGTTCAGTTCCATTTCAACTGCCGAACCCAATATCTCATTTCAAATTTCTTCCGAAAAGCAGAATTTTGGCTTGATTCGTTGCTATGCGTTTCAGATATTTCCACACCACCGTCGAACGCTCGACTTGGAACAGATCAACAACTAATAATGCGAAAATCAACAAATTTACAGACTCAGACATGGTTAAATGCACGATTGCTATCAGAAACCATCTGCGTAATGGCCGATGTGACGCTGCGTTGCGTTTATTCAACTCCATGCCTCTCAAATCTGAGGTCACTTACGGCACTATGATATCTGGCTGCTTTTCCAGTGGCAATGTTAAACTGGCCCATCAACTGTTCGGTGAAATGCCTGTGAAGAATTTGGTTACTCGAAATATAATGATCAAGGGATATATTAAGAACAACAATCTCAGAGCTTCCCAGCAGCAGTTTGATCAAATGCCTATCAAGGATGTTATATCGTGGAACACAATGTTGTCTGGTTATGTGAAAAATGGGTCAATGGATGAGGCAAAAAGAGTTTTTGACCGAATGCCGGTAAAAGATGTAGTCTCGTGGAACACGATAATATCTGGATATGTGCAGAATGGGTTAATGGACGATGCTAGGAGAATTTTTGATCAAATGCCGGTTAAGAATGTTGTCTCATGGAACGTGATGGTGTTTGGGAATGTGCAAAATGCGTCTATGGATGAGGCAAAAAAGGTTTTTGATGAAATGCCTGTTAAGAATGTTGTCTCTTGGAACACTATGGTGTCTGGGCATGTGGAAAATGGGTTAATCGACAAGGCTAGGAAAATTTTTGATCAAATGCCGGTCAAAGATGTTGTCTCGTGGAACACGATGGTGTCTAGGAATATGCAAAATGGGTCTATGGACGAGGCTAAAAGGGTTTTTGATCAAATGCCGGTCAAGAATGATGTCTCGTGGACCACATTGATGTCTGGTTATGCGAAAAATGGATTAATGGACGAGGCTATGAGAGTTTTTGATCAAATGCCAGTCAAGAATGTTGTGTCATGGACCACATTGATGTCTGGTTATGCGAAAAATGGGTTGATGGATGAGGCCAAGAGAGTTTTTGATCAAATGCCTAATAAGGATGATATCTCGTGGAACACAATGATGTCTGGTTATGTGAAAAATGGGTTAATGGACAAGGCCAAGAGAGTTTTTGATCAAATGCCTATCAAGGATGAAATCTCGTGGTACACAATTTTGTCTGGATATGCACAGAATGGATTAATGGATAGGCGTTTTAATGGCTTGTAGTCATTGTGGCTTCGTAGAAAAAGGAAAACATTACTTCTATTCCATGACTGAAGATCACGGCATAGTGTCAGATATAATGCACTATTCCTGTTTGATTGATCTTCTAGGTCGAGCTGGGCGCCTAGACGAAGCTCACGACCTAATAAAAAGCATGCCTTTTGAGCCAGATGCGAATATATGGAAATCTCTCCTTGGTGCTAGCAAGACTCATGGAAATATAAAATTGGGAGAAAAAGCTGCTGAGATGCTGTTATTAATTGATCCATGGAACTCCTCGGTGTATGTCCAACTTGCTCATTTATATGCTGCTTCAGGTCGATGGGAAGATGCCGAGAGGATTGGATTAAAAAGGAGGGGTTTGGGTGTTGTAAAAACGATTGCGTATAGCTGGGTTGAAGTGTCAATCAAGACTCACACATTTTGTGCTGGAGACTTCACTCATCCTGAGAGTGAAAACATTTGCTCTTTCTATGTTTTTGTTAATTAGTGTGAGAGATGAATTAAAATTTAAACACCGACGATTTAGACAAAATCGATGAAACACTAAAAGAGCAATATGTCTGCAGCTAACGCTCTTAAATCCTAGTTAGTTTGTGATACCACATCACCATGTTTGGTTATTGATTGAAGACATGAAATAACGAGTTCAAAATACTGCTATTTTTGGCCACTCTAACTTCATGATGTCTATTTTCGAGTGGAATGTGGTATCTCCAATGATATCCCCAACAATTTCTGAACTCGAGGATGAATCATAACTGAAAGCAGCGTTATAGATAGATCAGAATTCATGTACAATGTTTTCAAATGAAAAAGAAGAAGAAAAGGAGAACTCACCAGCCCCGTATGCTATTGAAAAGAGGTTAGAGGTGATCCAAGGAATGTATACAGCCTGCAAAAATATCATGGAGATTGTTTCAAAATATATCATTACATAGATTATGATAATAAGAGATTTAAACATGTTAGAATATGGAAAAGAAATAATGTAAGTAAGGCAAGGATCATGTAATTAGTGAGTGATTGATCTTGTATTAATGTGTGATTGATACCACCAAAAATAGGAGATAGTATTACCATTTGTAAATTAGGGTAAGCCTCTATATTAAGAGGCTCACTCCAAACGATGAAATACGACAAAGAAAACAATTCTCCTGCAATGTCTTCTTCCTCTTCTCTCTTGGATATCAATTTCAATATGGTACCAGAGCAGGTTGAGAAAAAGGGACTCAGAATATAATTTCATCACCGTCCATACCAATCCCGACCTTTCAACCAAGAGTAGAAACCTACATCCGGGAAAGGTAATGGGGGGTTTAATTTTAAATTAAACCCCTCACATCCACCTTTATTATATTCCAGTCCCTCCAGTTCCGTAGAATATGAAAATATACCCCATTCTCTTTTTATGCAGTCCTCAAACACTCCTAAATTAAATATTGACCCCATTTACTCTCATATTGTTGGAAAAAGACCCCCAGACTCTAGAAAATTGGAATTTGAACCTCAAATTGATTGCAAAAATAGGTTTCAAGTTCTAGAAAATTTATCTGCAGCCTGTAGTATGTCTGAATCTTCATATAAGGATAAGGACTGGATTTTTGACTGTGGGGCTACTGACACTATGTCATTTGATGAATCTGATTTTACTGGGATGTCCGAACCTCATAAAAAATATGTCCAGACTGCCAATGGGGAATTGCTTACTGTCAAGGGAACCGGAACCATTAATATTTCACCCGCTCTAAAAATCTCAAATTGCCTATATGTCCCAACCTTGTCCCATAAGTTACTTTCTGTTAGTCATGTCACGAAAGAACTGAATTGCACCTTACTAATGCAACCTTCTTTTTGCATGTTACAGGATACTCAGACGGGGACGATTGTTGGGCGTGGCACTGAGCGACGTGGTCTTTACTATGTGGATGAGGTAGCTCAACAGAGTATTGTGTTGCTGACTCACGGATCCGCGGACAGACAGGCTTGGCTATGGCATCGTCGATTAGGACACCCATCGCTAGGTTATCTTAAAATTTTATTCCCTAGTTTTGATAAAATTACTCGTATGGATTGTGATACTTGTTTTTTGGCTAAGAGTCATCGACATTCTTTTAAAGCTAATAATACCCGTGTGGACCAAGTTTTTTCCCTTATTCATTCTGATGTGTGGGGACCAGCACCTATTACGGGAGGTCAAGGTCTTAAATATTTTGTGCTTTTTATCGATGATTTTTCACGCATGACATGGATATATTTTATGAAATCTAAGTCAGAAGTATTTGATAAATTTGTCCTTTTCTATACCTTTGTTCAAACCCAGTATAAGAAAAACATACAAATCCTTAGGTCTGATAATGGGGGGGAGTATGTTAATACCCAAATGCAACAATTCTTTGCGAAAAATGGCCTTGTACACCAAACCACTTGCCCTCACACACCAGAACAAAATGGGGTAGCAGAACGAAAGAATAGGAAACTCCTTGAAATGACCAGAGCCCATCTTATAGAATCCAAAGTCCCAAAGTCTTTTTGGCCTGAAGCCCTAGCCACTTCTGTCTATACCCTGAATCGCCTACCCACTAAAGGCCTCGAAAACAAATCCCCCATACAAGTCCTATCTACCCAAACACAGATACCTCTCCCACTTACTCTTGAGCCTAGAGTTTTTGGATGCTCTACCTTTATTCATATACCAAAACACGAAAGATCCAAATTTTCCCCTTGTGCCGTAAAAGGCGTTTTCCTAGGATATGCCCAACAACAAAAAGGTTATCGATGCTACGACCCCAAAGCCAAACGCATGTTTATCACAATGAACTGTGATTTCGTTGAAAATGAGTACTTCTATCACCAACTTAGCAGTCAGGGGGAGGGAAATCAAAAAGAAACTTCGATTGACCCGCTAAGTTTGTTCCAGAACCTAATCATCAGTCCTATACCAAGTCCTGTTCCCGAAGTGGATCTAACAGAGAAGGTTAGCTTTACCACCGAGCAGGCCTCAAACACACCGGCAGAGACCACTGCGCTCAGTGACAAGGCCCCAATATCTCTGACTGATTATCCTGAGGTAAGGAATTCTGATCCTAGTGAATTCCCTGTTATTGAGACTGACCTTGAGCATAGAGGGGAAACCATCCAAGAGGAGTCAGACACCTCCGGACAGCCTATCCTGCCTCCACGATGCAATAGAGGAGTGCCCCCAAAGAAATACTCCCCAGATTGGAAGGGAAGAAAAGCTCGCTACCCTATGGCCTGCTCCATGACTGCACAGATGACTGAAATGGCACGAGCATTTGAAGCTGCCTTGTATGAGGATGAAATACCAAACTCAGTAGAAGAAGCAATGAAGCACAAACACTGGAGGGAAGCCATGAAGAAGGAGATGGATGCTCTCCTCAAAAACAAGACATGGGAGAAATGTGTACTGCCAGAGGGAAAACGGCCAGTCGGATGCAGATGGATCTTTACTATAAAAAGGCGGGCAGATGGATCGATTGAGAGATATAAGGCAAGACTGGTAGCAAAAGGCTATACTCAGACTTATGGGGTGGATTACGCCGAGACCTTCTCACCAGTAGCCAAGATGAGCACAGTGAGAATTCTATTATCTGTTGCAGCAAATCAGAATTGGCCTTTACATCAGCTTGACGTCACTAATGCCTTCCTACATGGAGAACTAAAGAAAGAGGAGGAGGTATACATAGAGGTTCCTCCGGGCTACAATGGTGAATTTGGACCAGGAGAAGTATGTCGCCTAAAGAAGACACTTTACGGTCTAAAACAGTCACCCAGGGTGTGGTTTGGACGGTTTAGCCAGGCGATGCAGAAGTATGGATACCGGCAGAGCAACTCTGACCATACTCTCTTCCTCAAACAACAAGGTGATAGCATAACCTGTCTTCTGATATATGTGGATGATATGATAATCACAGGAAATGACTCAGTTGAAATCAAGAAGCTGCGAGAAAATCTTTCCCAAGAATTTGAGATGAAAGATCTAGGAGATTTGAAGTACTTTCTGGGAATAGAAGTCATGCGATCAAAACGTGGGATATTCTTGAGACAGAAGAAGTACGTCCTCGACTTGCTAACGGAGACAGGACTACTGGAATGCAAGCCCGCAAAAACACCAATGGTACAGAACCATGGTTTGAAGATAGAAGAAGGAGCCAAACCAGCGGACAGAGAGCGATACCAACGTTTGGTTGGAAAACTGATCTACCTAGCCCATACAAGGCCCGATATCGCATATGCAGTCGGAGTGGTGAGTCAGTTCATGCACAGCCCACAGGAAGAGCACATGAATGCTACGATGAGGATAGTAAGATATCTTAAGGGGACAGTTGGCTACGGAATTCTACTGAAAGGTGGAGGGAATTTAGAAGTGTCCGGATACACCGATGCCGACTGGGCAAGCAATCCTATCGATCGAAAGTCAACAGCTGGGTACTTCATGTTCATGGGCGACAACCTTGTCACTTGGAGGAGTAAAAAACAAAAAGTGGTTGCACTTTCTAGTGCTGAAGCTGAATTCCGAGGAGCAAAGAGTGGAATAACCGAAATCCTATGGATACGGAGACTTCTTACAGAAATTGGCTTTCCACCTACTCAGAAGAGTCAACTATTCTGTGACAACAAGGCAGCAATCAACATAGCAGAAAACCCAGTCCAACACGACCGGACGAAGCATGTGGAGATTGATCGGCACTTTATCAAGGAGAAGATTGAGAAAGGAATTATTGAGTTGCCCTTTGTCCGCTCAGAAGATCAACTAGCAGACATCCTGACCAAAGCAGTCCATTCAAAGGTGTTTGAAGAAGTATTAGGCAAGCTAAGCATCGGAGATGCCGTTACTTAGCTTGAGGGGGAGTGTTAGAATATGGAAAAGAAATAATGTAAGTAAGGCAAGGATCATGTAATTAGTGAGTGATTGATCTTGTAATTAATGTGTGATTGATACCACCAAAAATAGGAGATAGTATTACCATTTGTAAATTAGGGTAAGCCTCTATATTAAGAGGCTCACTCCAAACGATGAAATACGACAAAGAAAACAATTCTCCTACAATGTCTTCTTCCTCTTCTCTCTTGGATATCAATTTCAATAATACACAGTAGCACCACGATTAAAGCAAGCACAAAATAGCTATGTAATGAATATAATGGTGTTCAATGCTGTGTGTGTTTATTTAGTCAAATGGAAATCCATGTAAATATATGAGTGTCCAGCAGATTATGGAAAAAAATCACCGTAATAAAAGCATGAAATCAGCAAAATTGATGAAATCAGCAAAATTGAAAAAATCAGTAAGAGATAGTACTTGATAAGGGCTGTGCAAACAAAGGAGATATGAGAATATTTTGTAACAGATAGTTTGTAAGAAGGAAAAGACGATACCTATCCATAAATTTCTCAATATGCTCTTTATTTTTTTCAAGAGCACCCTTGTCTTCTAAAATATCCCTCTGTCAAAAAACAATAACTGGTTATGAGTTGCTAGCTACAAGATCAACGCCTCAAGGCAATGGTAGAAGGATGGATGAACAAATTGCGACAGTAACAGTAAAATACAGAGCAAACGCCTAAAGCTCATACGATGGTGATAGGCATGGATTCCCTAAGTGAACGTGCTTCGTTGTATCGACTGCAAAACGGTACGAAACAATTGAGGTCATGAGACAATGAGTTGCATCAAGATACTATATCCAAAACATCAATTTATTGGCATAATAATCTAGAAAGTATATTATAGTAAAATACATATGTTGAGGATATTCATATTCACAACATAGAAATCGGGTAGAGAAGTTACCTTTGTCCATGATGGGAAAGATATTGAATACGAGATAAGTGAATAGGAACAAACAAAATACGCAGCAGAAGAGTCACAGCTGCAATTGATGCCCACCTAACAAAAATCCCAATGAGATGACTTTACCAATCACACTCAATCCAATCAACAATTTACTAGTATAACATTGAGCTTTAAAATAAGAGGTTAGGTTCATGTAAAGCAGATGATTTTGTCTTAGGAGAAACATCCTCACCATTCTAAACCAGTGAATGAGTGCATGTATTCAATTATGTTCATGTTACTGACTGATATGTTTATGTTACTGACTGAACCTGCTGCTGCAGTGGCCATTTCATTCACGACTGGAGCAGCCTCAACTGCCTTATCAGCCACCACACCGATCACTCCATTCAAATCTTCAGCAGGGGCCTCAATCTCGGAAGGCACCTTTGACATATTTCTATGGAAAATCAGCCCATAGCCTGTGGGAACCTCAGAATGCATAACTCGAGATACATTTCCTGATAGCAGCCCATAGCCCGTAGGAACCTCAGAACGCATGAGTCGAAGATTGCCAGCGTTGTTTCTGGATATCAGAAAATTGCTGAGCATCTCAGGATTCGTTTTCGCAGGCAACTGCTCACGGTCGCTGCCACTAATGTGCGACAGTGAAGGCGAAAATCGCTGGTGCTGTTGGTAGAACAACTTCGATCTAGCCATGATGCTACGCCTGTAGGCCATTGCTTCCGCGTCCTACAACAAAAAGGAACGGATGAAAACAGTTGATTATAGATTCAATCAACTTCAACGTAACAGTATAAGCTTAAAAAACACATCCCACTAACAACATACAGAGCAAACCTTTCTTCACAATTAATAACAATTTCCACTAAGCCTAACACAAAATTATCTACGATTTACATATAATGCTAAACTAAAAATTTCACCACACACCGTTGACTCGAATTATTTTAAACACGAGAATTACCCGCAAGTGTACGGGGCTAGTGTAGCAATAAACAAGTAAGAGTATCGTATCCACGAAGACAAATTGTGCAACTCAAGTACCACGAACCGATTTTGACTCCTATCTAGAAAATCCAAAAAAGTTGGTTTTGATTTTGAAAAACAATTAAAAATAACAAGACAAAAGCACGCAACAAAAGACGAGTTTCAAGTAAGAGAACGAGGTAGAGTCTTGGATCCAACTACAACAAACACGATGTGAACAACTCAACAACTTCGATTACCCATTTGAAGTCTCTAGGATTACTAGAAAAGCCGCTAGTCTAGACTAAGCCCTCTCTCGAGTGCACTTAACCAGTTGATTAATCACTAATATTGAAGTCTCCTTCTAATACGTCACAATTAACTCCTTAAAACAAAGAGCTCAAGCCCTCATCTAGAATTCCTTCTCTCGAATGCAAATTATCTAGGTGTTGATCATTCTTTTATCAATGCTAATTAGGTATCTCTCGATTACTCAAAACTAGGTCAACAAACCCAATTGGTATCTAAGCAATTGAATTGAAAAGACACAAGAACGAAACAAAGAAATCACAAGAGCAAAGGTAATCAAAAGTCCTTGAATTAATCAAAAGTATTCATTGTAATCTTCACCAAAACTCTACAAATGATTTAGCTACTCATATTCAAAGCAAATTCACAAGAGAAATCTATAGAAAGTGAATTGAACATAGGAAAACTAATAGAGATACTCCCAAAGGTGAATTGAATGGGCAAATCGTCTTCGTCTTCAAACTTGTTGATGAATCGGACTCTTTGTCGCTTCAATCTGCTCTCAAATGTGGAAACTGGTTCTAGGGCGTGTGGAAAGTATGCTGGAGTCGAACCCTAGGTCCTATTTATACCCGGGGCGAAAATAGAAGAAAATCAGTAATTACGAGCAATTCGCCCGGCCGGGCAATTTTAAGTGACAAAACGCCCGACCGGGCGTTCTCCTTAACCGTGACCTTCCACAAAACGCCCGACCCGGGCGATTTCAGAAGGAAAAACGCCCGGGGACAGTGAATACGCCCGGCCTGAGAAGCAAAACGCCCGGCTTGTTTAGTAAAACGCCCGGCTTGATCTTTTGTCTGCCATTTCGTTCGTTTCCACCTGTTTTGACTACAAAAACTTGACAAACTTATCAAAACACTAAAGTAAGGGATCATGGATGAAAACTCGAGTAATGTGCTACAAAATACTCAATTAAGCACTTTCAATCGTCCAAAATACTTGTTAATCTACGAGTTTATCAACCGTACGCATTATCCAAAATCAGTCATTTCATTTCACAGTAACACTTCAGAAAATTCTAAAATGTGCATCAGCTCAACTTTCACAAACAAAGCATGGAGGCGATTTGTTTGTTTTTCACACATTTCGAAGTTCGCCATCAGATCGCAACAAAATTCCTCCTTAGAATGAGAAAAATTAAAACTAAACGGAAAAAATGAACATTTTCAAGCATATTATATGATCTACATTACACAATTAACGGCATGCATTTAACATAAACTCAAAATAAAAATCTTACTAGGTTTTGGAATCGGAAGAGAGAAAATCAGGAGAAGTGACGCAAGTTTAGGTGGTGGAGGAAATAGCTTTCGTGTTGGTATGCGAAATGTAAATGATGTGAGCATCCTTTAGTAAATGACTTAGTTTCTTTTGGTACTTATTTTTTCAAACCATTTCATTTCTTTTTCAGGATTTATTTGTTGTTATATTCAAATACCCCATCAATGAATCAAAATTGCCTGAAAATAGTACGTACTATATTTTTAAAATTGTTTTACAAAACATAGCCCATTAAAAAATTCTCCTATAATTTTTTTCTTCTTTCTTAATATAGTAATCTCTTTTTTATTAGTATGTTTTCTTTCTTAATACTATCCTAAGGGCATCACAATGCAGGGCTTTATAATGAATTTCATTTTAGCTATAATTTCATTTTTTTTCTGCCAGTCAAATAAAAAAAAATTCATTTCACCACATACTTCGAACACGAACTAGTCTCATTTTTAGATACAACTAAAAATATCTACAAATTAAGTTACGCGATAAAACTAATTAAATTTAAATTCAAAGAACTACATTAATTGAAGTGAAAATAATAAATTAAATTCCAAAAATTAAATATTGAAAATTATGTTAATTTGAACTCCTAAATTAAAACCTCAAGTATTACGTGCCAACTCCCAAATTTCTTCGACTAGAGCATGTTGGAGTTGGTCGTGAGCCCGCATCCTGACAGATGTTGGAAATATATAGGATCTATGTTGGAGGAGTAATTTAGTTTGGAGGAAATATTTGAGAGGAGGATGGGTGGAATATATGGGAAATGATTTACGAGAGGTTATGTGCGAAAACTAAGAACACTTTATTTCTCAAACTTCAACTTCACAACTTCTTCGACTTCTCAACTTTTCAACACCTGCAAAATGTCACAACTCTCCCCTATTTATAGGATTCACTTCATATTCTAGAATCATCTATTTGATAATTTTATATTATAAATATCTAGATTTTTGATGAACTCCAATGCAAATGCTTGAGCATATCCCACTGTGGGACCAGGCACAGTCACCCCTCCTCCCATCATTGGCTCAAAAATAGCCTTTAGCATAAAGGATTTACCCTTGATATTGTTACCTACAACAGCTTATTGAATGGATATTTGAAAAAGGGAAGCGTGGATGAAGCTTGGCTTCTTTTTCTTGAAATTCCTAATAAAGGCTTGGTGCGAGATAACCATACTTATAATACCATGATACACGGATTATTTATTATGAGTAGATTTGCCGAGGGTTGTAAACTTTTCGAGGATATGGAAGACCAACATCTGCGTCCTGATTTGCAAACTTACACTATGTTGTTGGATGGGCTGTGTAGGAATAGAGAGATTAATGAGGCTGTTTCGTTGTTGCGCCTGATTGAAGATAAAGGATTTACCCTGGACGCAGTCACGTACGGTGCTCTCATAAATGGATTATGCAAAAATGGAAAACATGGCATTGCGAGAGTTCTTTTCAATCAACTTCAATCAAATGGTGTACAACCTAATGTTCAGATATATACTATGATCATTGGTTCATTTTGTCAAGAAGGGTCTTTCGAGGAGGTAAAACGTTTGCTGGTAGAGATGGAGGGTCGCGGGTGTGGACCGGATCATGTAACATACAATGTCATCGTCGGGAGTCTGCTAAGGCGAAATGAGGTTGACATGGCAAGATCATTCATGGAAGAAATGCGGGAAATGGGATTCTCAGCCGATTCTGCAACTTCCTCGATACCAGATGGAGATGATTTTTTCCTCAAATTGATGAAGGACCTTGCACCCAAGTAATTTGTATCCGAGTCCTTATCAAGTGGAGGTTAGTGATATTATCACCTTTCGTTATGCATAATTACAATTCTTGAACTTGTTTTTTGCCTTTTCTAAATTTCAGTTATTTCCTGTTTCATATTGAGGCATCCAAGAAGTTGCATTTCAAGAGATTTTAATCTAAAACTTGTATTTAAACTACTTATTTTAGTTCAGGTTGTGTTTGTTCCCATGGAGGAGTTGTTGTTTCTAGTGCAGGGCTAGGATTGATGCTGCCAAAGGTTTGTGTCTTGGTGCTTCAAGTCGGGTTCAATTTTTAGAATGCTTGTGATCAGGGACGGACCTAGGCATAGTCCAAGCCACCGCTCCAGCGGGGGCTTGGCCGGTGCCGGTGCCGGTCCTAGTACTTCCTGTCTTCCACCACATATGGCTGTCTGTGTCTTTGCCGGTCCTAGTACCTTTTAAATTTTTTTTACGGAAGAAGAAAGGAGAAAGGGAGAAGAAGAAGAAAGAGAAAAGGGAGATAAGTAGAAAGTAATTATGATAATTGAATTTACAGCTGTGTAGGGCCCTAATCTATTATAAATCGTAATTATGATAAGTTTGTTTCGAGATATTGGGAAAAGTGCATTATCAAGTTTGCATTTTTGTTTTCATTTTAGGAATAATACTAGTATATGCTACGGAATAAATTTCTTGAGTTTATAGCATAATATGAATTTTACATAATAAATTGTTTTACTTACATATCTCCGTAATGTCACAATTTATGTGTATGATCTATCTTAAAATGTTAATTTAAATTAATCTAGTTAATTTATTTAAAAATAGAATATAAAATCATGATTTTTTAATTTTTATTAGACTATATACTTTTTCTTTTATTGTTTTTTTTCTCATTTTAGTAAAAGACCATTGTCTTTTAAATATTTTCAAAAGATAACATTTTAAAATTGGATAATATAATTGTAAAAAATTAAAAATTTATGATTTAATATTATAATTTTATAATGAAACTGGCCAAAATTTACTAAAATTTTTAATATTAGACTAGAGGTGTTGAATCATTTTCTCTTGTCCATGGATTTAGATCTTACGATCGAACCACGTCAAATCCCTGAAGTCATTTTCTTGTTCGCCGCACTTGGCAGCATGCATTTTAAGCATATGGTATTTTGGTTTCTATATTTTTATAATTTTAAAGTAGTTTCTTTGTATTGACATGGTTGACAACATCTATTTTAATCATTGTCATTTTGGATTCTTGTGTGTTTTATAATTACGATGTCATGGTCCATTTAATTTGTGAAATGGACGCAGTGATGTGTTTAATTTATATTGTAGGAGTAGTTTTTGCTTAATTTTAAAGCTAATACTAATAATTAATTATGCATTTAATTTGATTTGTATTTAGTTTACTAAATGAGTAGGAGATCTCTTTATCTATTTGATGATCCTCGCATCCTTGAATTTCAACAATATTTCCTAACATTTTTATTAATTATTTTTGTGATTAATTATATCAAGTTTATTAGTATCTTTTAATATTTATTTGTATATATTCTAATTCTCATATATCTTCAATTTTATTACTCATTTTATTCATTGTTATTATATACAAAACGATTAGGTGGGCCGAAAAACGACATATGCTAGCTGTGGTGGTTTTGCAGCATCTCAGTTGCCACATAGAAAGTTTTAGAAATGATTATAAATTTAAAACAATGAAATTTACAGAATAAATATATTGTTAAAGTTTGAATATTATATTTTGTAGGAGTATTAATTATTTCTAGTTTATTACTATATTTTAATATTAATTTGTAAATATTTTTAATTCTCATATAACTTATATTTTACTAATTTTGTTCTTTGTTATTATTTGCTGTGATTTTTTGTTTATAATTTTCATATAATGATATTGTTTATAAGTGTGTTTCAATCGTATAGAAATTTATTATTACGGGTGTAATGCTAGTTTCAAATAATATGCAACTTTATATTATTAATTTTTAGGATCTTTGCACGAATAAAATTGTTTATAGCGAAGAGTGTCTTTCCCAATTGTTTCCCTATTCTCACTTTCAATCTTACCTGAAGATGAGCAGAAGGGCTGCTGTATCTGCAATCGATCTCATTCATGGAAGCAGATTTCTCAATCGATGGTCTCATAAATCGGGTATTCTCTCTCCTCCATTCTCTCTCTTCTCTTCCAAGGCTTTTCAATTTCAACCTAAGCGGCGCCCAATAGATTTCAGTACTGTTAAAGAATTAGATGATGCTGTTAAATTGTTTGGAAAAATGAAGAGTATGCGGCCTGAGCCTTCCATTCTAGTGTACACCAATCTTATGAGTGTCGGTGTAAAGATTGAGCAGTATTCTTTTGCCCTTAAGGTGTTTGATGAAATGCGTCAAATGGGTTTCCCTGTTGATATGTACACTATGAGTATTGCAATTAACTGTTGCTGTCACTTGAAAGATATAAACTATGGTTTTGCTATAATGGCCTTCTTTTTTAAGGGTGGTTACGAACCAGATGCTGTGATAATCAGCCATCTCATTAAAGGGTTGTTTTTAGAGGGTAAAGAGGCAGAAGCTGTGAAATTATTCCAAAAGGTTCTCGATTTAAAACTTTGCGAGCCTGATCAGGTTATGATTCTGCACTTGATAGATGGCTTACGTAAAACTGGACAGGTCATTGTAGCTTACAATTGGATTCATAGATTAGAAAGTTGTGGGTGGAGACCAAGCGTTTGGGCTTATAGCACATTAATTGATGGGTTCTGCAATGATCAAAAGCTGGATGACGCTTTGAAACTTCTGCCCGAGATGATCAGCAAGGGTATTTTACCTAATGTTGTCACATATACTACCATGATTAAGGGACTATGTGATAATGGTAGGCATACCGATGTTGGAGACTTATTGAATGAAATGACCAATTCAACGATATCTTTGGATGTGCATACTTTCAATATATTGATCAATGCATATTGTAAGGAAGGGAAGATGGAAGAGGCTACAAATGTACTGGAAATTATGATGCAACAAAACATTTCTCCCGATGTGGTCACATATAGTACACTTATTGATGGATTATGTATGAAAGGTGAAATAGATAGAGCAAAACAGTTACTTGATTACATGGTAGAGATGGGCTTAAAGCCTAATATTGTTAGCTATAATAGCTTATTAAATGGATATTGCAAGAAGGGATGCGTTGATGAAGCATGGCTTCTTTTTCTTGAAATTCCCAATAAAGGGTTGGTGCGAAATAACCATACTTATAATACCATGATACACGGATTATTTAGGGAATATAAATTTGCCGAGGGCTGTAAACTATTCGAGGTTATGGAAGACCAACAACTGCGTCCTGATTTGCAAACTTACACTACATTGTTGGATGGGCTGTGTAGGAATAGGGAGATTAATGAGGCTGTTTCATTGTTGCGCCTGATTGAAGATAAAGGATTTACCCCTGACATAGTCACGTACGGTGCTCTCATAAATGGATTGTGCAAAAATGGAAAACATGGCATTGCGAGACATCTTTTCAATCAACTTCGTTCAAATGGTGTACAACCTGATGTTCATATATATAGTATGATCATCGGTTCATTTTGTCAAGAAGGGTCTTTCGAAGAGGTAAAACGTTTGCTGGCAGAGATGGAGGGTCGCGGGTGTGGACCTAATCGTGTTACATACAATGTCATCATCGGGAGTCTGCTAAGGCGAAATGAGGTTGACATGGCAAGATCATTCATGGAAGAAATGCGAGAAATGGGATTCTCAGCCGATTCTGCAACTTCCTCGATGCCAGATGGAGATGATTTTTTCCTCAAATTGATGAATGACCTTGCGCCCAAGTAATTTGTATCCTAGTCCTTATCAAGTGGAGGTTAGTGACATTATCACCTTTCTTTATGCATAATAACACTGTTCGATTCTTGAACTTATATTTTGCCCTTCAGTTATGGTCTTTTTCAAGAGATTTTAATCTGAAACTTATATTTAAACTGCTGATTTAGTTCATGTTGTGTTTGTTTCCACGCATGCTTCGTTGTTTCTAGTGCAGGTCGAGGATTGATGCAGCCTAAGAGGTTTATGTCTCGGAGCTTCAAGCCGGATTCAATTGCTTAATGCTGCTGCGTGAATGTGATGCAATTGAACATGTGAATATTATCAGAGTATATTTGTTTTCAAAACTTGTTATATTTGGATGAGCTAAATGGTTAGTTGCTGAGGATTCTATCTACATTTATGTATTTTGGTAATTGAACATGCAGTTATTGTGTTTGTTTATTTGTTGTGTTTGTTTCCATGCAGGTATTGTTGTTTCTAGTGCAGGGCGAGGATGGATGCAGCCTAAGAGCCAAAGGTTTATGCTTGAGATATATGCGTTCCTTAATGCTGCTGCGTGATGCAATTGAACATGCGGATATTATCAACGCGTATTTGTTTTCAAAACTAGTTATATTTACATGAGCTAAATGGTTAGTTGTTGAGGGTGCTGTCTGCATTTCTGTATTTCGTAACTGTGAGAATTCATATTTATTTTGTGCTTTTATATGACTCTGGTGCTGTCGATCCATTTCGGCTAAGTTGTGTTAGGTCAAGCATGTTTCAATTATATCCAACAAAATCTTATAAATAGTGTAATGATAACTATTTTTAGTTTATACCAAGAACATCTATTTCCTGTCAATGCTTCCCCAATAAATCAGCCAAGAAGAGACAACCCAGCCGCCTAATAACCAAGCCCTTCTACATTCGATGGCAGTTCAGCTGATCTAATATAGCTGAGGAAAAAAACTGTTTGATATCAACCTGCAATTAGAAGAAGATGGCTTCGAGGTCACTGTGGTGTGGCTGAATAGCGTGGATCCTAAGTAATTGCTGTTGTTCATTGGATTCTCGAGGCACTACTTCTTTCCCAACAACCCAGCAAAGCTCTTGAGGTAATGCCTTTACCACCATTGGATTTTGAGAGAAGCTCCTCTAGGAGGGTGAAATTAAAGAGTAATTAAATAGTAATTATCTGCAAAACTTATTTTTCCTTAAAAACTTTCTCCTGTGCATATTTAGTACCCATTCCCATTTTAATTGTAAACTAATAGATGTGTCTGTTGATGATTAGGCCTACATGCAACGCTGTCGGATATTGGTGTTTTTGTGCTGTTTGCAGTGCTCTGTTTGATCACACGAGGGCCTGGGAGGCCATTCAAGGATGAAGATTCTGCTAGAGTAAGAAGGTTTTGCTGATTTTAATTTGGGTTATGTTTATGTGATTGCTTGTTTGTTTGCTTGCTTGCTTGTGTTGGTGTCGAGGTCAAATTCGAGAAACTGATGAATTTTGGAAATTGTTGTGTATATGCTAGAATCAGATTATGCATGGTTTATGACTTAAACTTAGCATAACCCGAGGCTTCTCTAGATGATTGAAATGAGAAAAATGTGTGTGGTTTTGTTAACAGAGTTTGTCTAGTTTGGATTGTGTTTGTCAATTAATGTTTGAATTGTGTTTGTGTCTCTTTCAAATCCTTAAATTGTAGTATCTCAGAGGCATGCATATGTCCAACTTTAATATAGGTTTGAATTACATGGAATCCTACAGATAAGTACCAGTATTTCACAAACACTTAAACTTTTTAACTTTTCACCAAAAAGCTCTTAGCTCAAAAGTCTATCTCCTTATTGTCTTTCACAATCACCAAAAGGCTTAGTTTCTATAGTCATACTTGAAAACTAGCATCTCTTTTAAGCAGGTGACATCCATATCATTCTAGAGCTAGAATCATCATAAATTTGTAGACCTTTCTCTTTCCATATTCTGAACTTGATTCATAGAGTTAGCATCAATGACGTGAAATCGTTCGGATTGTATGCTCACATTTGGACTGTATCTGCATGTTCCCTAAACAATAAACCAGAATTAATAAGAAAATTTGAACATTATTTTTGAGGGAGTAAAAAATGAAATTTAGTTAAATATTTACAAATTCTGAACATACATATGTCCAACATTTTTGTTCCTTTTCACCTACATAGAAATTAATAGATATATTGCTTAAATATTAGTAGTATAAAACTTGTTCTTAGATAATGTATGGAGTTTAGGACAAGCTCGCATGTTTTGGTGTCGATTAACATTATTTTCTTGTTTGCCATGGAATCTTTTGACCTGCAAACTGAACAATGCATAGAAATTCCCTTCTTAGAGATCTTTCCACCCAAGATTCTGTGTTCTGTCTTTCTTTTGCTTTGGAGCCTCTATTGCTATGATAGGAGCCATGGTGCTTTTAGGCCATTAATCAATTGACCATAAGTCTTTAAGTAAGCAATCATCAATGTAGTCACAAGGGTGGTTGTTGTTGTAATATAAATCTTGAAATTGCATGACAACATGGTATTCTTGTTAAATCCCATCTTCGACAGCTGCAAGTCCTAACTGTTCATCACCGAACACTATTAATTTTGGAAGAGCACCAATTAATTGAAGATTTCTTCCTATGGTTTTTGGATTGAGAAAGCAACATGATTAATTGGATAATAAGGGAGAGAGAGAGGTGCGAGAGAGAAATTCTAAATCAATGTGCAAAATATACGGCATTTTCAAATCCTGTATCAGTTTCTTTGTTGGCAAAATGACTAAAATAACTATACAAGCAATATTATGTCAACTAGCAAGCAATTTGGACTCTATTCCTACAATTCAATCTCATCCGTCCACTTAAGAGATCGTATGGTTTATAATGGTGTTAGGTTGTCATTTTAGTTATGGTGTCACCGTAGTGCTCCCTTTTGTATGCCTATATTCATTTTTATAATTTAAAAATTTTAAAAGTATTTTATAAAAATTAATTTGGTGTCAATGACTATTAGATGAGTGAATTTAAAAGTTAGAATTTTATCAATTTTTAAGAAACTCTAACAATTAATAACTTTCATATTAGTGTTTGAATATTATATAAATTCACTATTTTAGAAGGTAAGTCAATTCAAATCGTTTTATTAGTATTTTGCAAATTTGAAGAATGCCAATCTATAATATATCTAACTAAAAGATTATAATTTATTATAAAATTCGTTTTAATTTATTCCTAGTCAAGATATTCATCTAAAAATTATGAGATCATGAACCTTATCAATCTAATTGGTAGGGGGAGTTTAAAATTTGATACAATAGAGAAGAAATATCCTCAATTCTTGTTAATGGAAGAATAAATTATGCAACGGTTCGTCTACAAATTAATGTAGTAAATCATTCCTTAATTAAATGTATAAATGTTGTTATGAAAAATTTAATCTTTCCTAAATGATCAATAAAAGGGTAAAAATGTAATACATTACGTTAATTAATAATTTTAAATTTATTTCCAATGTAAAATACCTAAAATATCCAATTTTTTATATACAATTTTATTAATTTATCACTACTCTTTTGAGCACATGAACATATAGGTCCAGACATATAACTTTGATTTTTCACTATTGTTACTATTCACAATTGATTTTCAACAGTTTAACAAATTCATAATAAATACTAGTACCAAATAAGTATGTATGCATTATTTAAAATAATTATGTAACTTCTTTGTAGCTATATTTACAGCATGCATTAATTTCATTAAACTATTAAAAAAAATTCAATATTTTTAAATCTTGGGTTTTTACTTCGAAAAGAGACTTTCCTCCCAATTGTTTCCCTTTTCAATCTCACCTGACGATGAGCAGAAGGGCTGTTGTTTCTGCAATCGATCTCATTCATGGAAGAAGATTTCTCAATCGATGTTCTCATAAATCGGGTATTCTCTCTCCTCCATTCTCTCTCTTCTCTTCAAAGGCTTTTCAACCTAAGCGGCGCACAACAGATTTCAGTACTGTAAAAGAATTAGATGATGCTATTAAATTGTTGGGAGAAATGAAGAGTATGCGGCCTCAGCCTTCTATTCGAGTGTACAACAATCTTATGAGTGTCAGTGTAAAGATTGAGCAGTATTCTTTTGCCCTTAAGGTGTTTGATGAAATGCTTCAGATGGGTTTCCCTGTTGATATTTACACTATGAATATTGCTGTTAACTGTTGTTTTCACTTGAAAGATATGTACTCTGGTTTTGCTATTGTGGCCTTCTTTTTTAAGAGTGGTTACGAACCAGATGCTGTGACAATCAACCCTCTCATTAAAGGGTTGTTTTTAGAGGGTAAAGAGGCAGAAGCTGTGAAATTATTCCAAAAGGTTCTCGATTTAAAACTTTGCGAGCCTGATCAGGTTATGATTCTGCACTTGATAGATGGCTTACGTAAAACTGGACAGGTCATTGTAGCTTACAATTGGATTCATAGATTAGAAAGTTGTGGGTGGAGACCCGGTGTAAAGGCTTATAACACACTAATTGATGGGTTGTGTAAAGGTGGAAAGATGGACGATGCTGTGCAGCTTCTACCCAAGATGATCAGCAAGGGCGTTTTACCTAATGTTGTCACATATAATATCATGATTAAGGGACTGTGTGACAATGGTAGGCATACCGATGTTAGAGACTTATTGACTGAAATGGCCAATTCAACGATATCTTTAGATGTGCAGACTTTCAATATATTGATCGATGCATATTGTAAGGAAGGGAAGATGGAAGAGGCTACAAATGTATTGGAAATTATGACGCAACAAAACATTTCTCCCAATGTGGTCACATATAATACACTTATTGATGGATTTTGTATGAAAAGTGAAATGGATAGAGCAAAACAGTTACTTGATTCCATGGTAGAGATGGGATTAAAGCCTGACATCGTTAGTTATAGCATCTTATTAAATGGATATTGCAAGAAGGGATGCGTGGATGAAGCTTTGCTTCTTTTTCTTGAAATTCCCAGTAAAGGTTTGGTGCCTGATACACATACTTATACCACCATGATACATGGATTATTTAGTAAATATAGATTTGTTGAGGGCTGGAACCTTTTTGAGGATATGGAAGCCCAACAAGTATGTTGTCCTGACTTGCATACTTACACTACATTGTTGGCTGTGCTTTGTAAGAATGGGGAGATGGATAAGGCTGTTTCATTGTTGCACCAAATTGAAGATAAAGGATTTACCCCTGATATTGTTACTTACAACAGCTTATTGAATGGATATTGCAAAAAGGGAAGCGTGGATGAAGCTAGGCTTCTTTTTCTTGAAATTCCCAAAAAAGGCTTGGTGCGAACTAACCATACTTATAATACCATGATACATGGATTATTTAGTGAATATAAATTTGCTGAGGGCTGTAAACTTTTCGAGGATATGGAAGACCAACAACTGCGTCCTGATTTGCACACTTACACTATATTGTTGGATGGGCTGTGTAGGAATAGGGAGATTAATGAGGCTGTTTCATTGTTGAGCCTGATTGAAGATAAAGGATTTACCCCGAACGCAGTCACGTATGGTGCTCTAATAAATGGATTGTGCAAAAATGGAAAACATTGCATTGCGAGACATCTTTTCAATCAACTACCATCAAATGGTGTCCAACCTGGTGTTGAGATATATAATACGATCATTGGTTCATTTTGTCAAGAAGGGTCTTTCGAGGAGGTAAAACGTTTGCTGGTAGAGATGGAGGATCGCGGCTGTGGACCTAATCGTGTAACATACAATGTCATCATCGGGAGTCTGCTAAAGCAAAATGAGGCTGACAAGGCAAGATCATTCATGGAAGAAATGCGTGAAAAGGGATTCTCAGCCGATTCTGCAACTTCCTCGATGCCAGATGGAGTTGATTTTTTCCTCAAATTGATGAAGGACCTTGCGCCCAAGTAGTTTGTATCCTACCCTTACCAAGTGGAGGTTAGTGACATTATCACCATTCTCTATGCATAATTACAATTCTTGAACTTGTTTTCTGCTTGTGCTAAATTTCAGTTATTGTCTGTTTCATATCGAGGCATCCAAGAAGTTACGTTTCAAGAGATTTTAATCTAAAACTTGTATTTAAACTACTGATTTTAGTTCATGTTGTGTTTGTTTCCATGCAGTCGTTGTTGTTCTAGTGCAGGGCGAGGATCGATGCTGCCAAAGGTTTATGTCTTGGTGCTTCAAGCCGGGTTCAATTTTTGAATGCTGCGTGATGCAATTGAACATGAGATTATAATCAAAGTGTATTTGTTTACGAAACTTGTTATATTTAGACGAGTAAAACGGTTAGTTATTGAGGGTTCTAATCTTCATTTCTGTATTTTGGCAACTGTGAGATAATTTTATGCTTTTACACGACTCTGGTGCTGTCAATCCATTCTGGCTAATGAGAAAAATGGGTTTGGTCAAGCATGTTCCAATATTATCTAACAAATTATTCCATCGTCCGACTCAAGATGTCTACATTCTTGACTAGCACGTGATTTTAGGAGGAATTATTAGGAGTAAGTAAAGAGAGAAATGTAATTGAATATTTTAATAAGGAGAAAGGAGAGTGAGATTTATTTCCAAAATATGGGACAAACTAAAAAGGAAATATGTACATCTTGAAAAGTATGACTTATTTTTTTTAGTTCGTTCTTGAAAAGTACTCCCATTAGAAATGAAACGTTTTCTTTTTTGGGTGTCCCATTAAAAATGAAATGTTTACTTAAATGGAAACAATACTCTACTTTTTCCTCTATCTTACTTTATTCTCTTATCATTAACTTACAAAACAACATTACATAAACTTTCGTGCCGAAATCCAATTGTTTTATTTTATAATTGGGACGGAGGGAGAATAGACTAATAATGTAGACGCTATTCTCCACTAACATTACTTCCGTTCCATAAATAGTGTAAGGTAACTATTTTTAGTGTAAGGTAACTATTACTTCCGTTCCATAAATAGTGTAAGGTAACTATTTTTAGTTTATAATACTCCTTCGTCCCATAGGAATATGCACTCTTTCCTTTTAGTCCGTCCACAAAAATACACATTTTCTAATTTTAGAAACTATTTTCTTTCTAATATGGTGTGATATATTCCCTCACTAAAAATACTTTAATTATTTTTTCTTTCTGCCTCTCTTACTTTACTAATTATGTATTAAAATCTGTGTCCAACCCAAATTGTATATTTATGGAATGGAGAGAGTACTATTTATAAATTACATAAGAAATTAAAATATGCAATAAAAAAAAATTATGCATAGTCCTTCTCAATCCCCTACCACCAAGAGGGCTAGACTGAGCCCAGTCCAGATTTATCAATATATAACCTGGCTTGCTTCATTCGTGGGCCTGGGCCATGTTATGGAACGGAGGGAGTATAATATTTAATAAAGTTTAAAAAATATACAAGAAAAAAATTTCAATATAATCAGTACTCCCTCCGTCCCACAAAAGATGTCACACTTGTGGGAAGACACGGGATTTTAGGAGGTTTTATTTTGTGTGTTAAATGCGGAGAGAAAATATAATTTTTATATTTATGTGAGAGATAACTTTTTCCATAAAGGAAAATGTGATATCTTTTGTGGGACAAACTAAAAAGAAAATTGTGACATCTTTTGTGGGACGGGGGGAGTACTAATTTTATGCGTACTCCCACTCAATTCACTTTATGAAATACGCCTAGAAATAAAACGTTTACTTAAATGGAAACAATACTCTATACTTTTCCCCTCGCTTACTTTATTCTCTTATCATTAGCTCAAAAGACAATATTACATAAGATTTCGTGCCGAAATCCAATTGTCTCATCTTGTAATTGGGACGGAAGGAGTATGGACTTTCTAATTTTGGAAATCCAATTGCACTACTAATAATGTAGACGCTCCACTAGACATGCCCATGGTTCGTAAACTGCCGGTTCCGGTTTTGGGAAATGTGGAACCGGAACCGAACCGTGAGGCTATTTCACGGTTCCGGTTCCGGTTTGGAACCACCGGTTTTCCGGCGGTTTTTTTTACGGTTTTCACGATTCCGAACCGCCGGTTTCCGGCGGTTTTTTGCGGTTCCGGCTCGGTTTCACGGTTTTTCGACGGTTTTTCACGGTTTCGATTTGGAACCGTCCGGAACCGACGGTTCCGGCACGGTTTCGGTTCGTAAAATTTGAAACCGGAACCGGCCCACGGTTCAAAATATGGCGGTTCCGGTTCAAGAAAAAAGTCACGGTTCCGGTTCGGAACCGGCGGTTACGGTTCCGGCGGTTACCGAAAACCTTGGGCATCTCTATGCTCCACTAACATTACTTCCATTATATGCACTCTTTCCTTTTCGTCCGTCCTACAAGAATACCCACTTTCTAATTTTAGAAACTATTTTTTTCTCTAATATGGTGTGGCCAATTCCCCACTAAAAATACTTTAATTATTTTTTCTTTATGTCTCTCTTACTTTACTAATTATGCATTATAATCTGCGTCCAACCCAAATTGCATATTTATGGAACGGAGAGAGTACTATTTATGAATTACATAAGAAATTAAAATATGCAATAAAAAATAAATTTATGCATAGTCCTGCTCAATCCCCTTACCACCAAGTGGGCTAGACTGAGCCCAGTCCAGATTTATCAATATATATTCATTCTAACCTGGCTTGTTTCATTTGTGGGCCTGGGCCATGTTATGGGCTGGGCTGGGTTGACTCAGCCCATTATGATTAAAAATCCCCAAATTGTTTCCCTTTTCCTCACTTTCAATCTCACCTGCTGATTAGGGAAGATGAGCAGAAGGGCTGCTGTATCTGCAATCAATCTCATTCATGGAAGAGGATTTCTCAATCGATGGTCTCATAAATCGGGTATTTTCTCTCCTCCATTCTCTCTCTTCTCTACCAACGCTTTTCAATTTCAACCTAATCCGTGCAGAATAGATTTTAGTGTTGTTAAAGGATTAGATGATGCTGTTAAATTGTTTGGGGAAATGAAGAGTATGCGGCCTGAGCCTTCTATTCTAGCGTACAACAACCTTATGAGTGTTTGTGTGAAGATTGAGCAGTATTCTTTTGCCCTTGAGGTGTTTGATGAAATGCTTCAGATGGGTTTCCCTGTTGATATTTACACTATGAGTATTGCAGTTAACTGTTGCTGTCACTTGAAAGATATAAACTCTGGTTTTGCTATAATTGCCTTCTTTTTTAAGAGTGGTTACGAGCCAGATGCTGCGACAATCAGCCCTCTCATTAAAGGGTTGTTTTTAGAGGGTAAGGAAGCCGAAGCAGGGGTATTATTCGAAAAGGTTGTGGATTTGAAACTTTGTGAGCCTGATAGGGTTATGATTCTGCACTTGATAGATGGACTATGCAAAACTGGGCAGATCGTTGCAGCCCGTGATTGGCTTATTAGGTTAGAATGTAGCGAGTGGAGACCCGATGTTAAGGCTTATAGCACATTAATTGATGGGTTGTGTAAGGGTGGAAAGGTGGATTATGCTTTGCAACTTCTACCCAAGATGATCAACAGGGGCGTTTTACCTGATGTTGTCACATATACTTCCGTGTTTAAGGGACTATGTGACAATGGTAGGCTTAGCGATGCTCTAGAGTTGTTGTATGAAATGGCCAATTCCAAGATATCTTTGAATGTGTTTACTTTCAGTATATTGATTGATGCATATTGTAAGGAAGGGAAGATGGAAGAGGCTGTAAATGTATTGGATATTATGACGCAGCAAAACATTTGTCCCAATGTGGTCACATATAGTACACTTATTGATGGATTTTGTATGAAAGGTGAAATAGATAGAGCAAAACAGATACTTGATTACATGGTAGAGATGGGCTTAAAGCCTAACATCGTTAGTTATAGCAGCTTATTAAATGGATATTGCAAGAAGGGGAGTGTGGATGAAGCTTGGCGTCTTTTTCTTGAAATTCCTAGTAAAGGTTTGGTGCATAATACGCATACTTGTACCACCATGATACATGGATTATTTAGTAAATATAGATTTGTTGAGGGCTGGAAACTTTTTGAGGATATGGAAGCCCAACATGTACATCCTAACTTACATACTTACACTACATTGTTGGATGTGCTGTGTAGGAATGGGAAGATTGATGCGGCTTTTTCATTGGTGCGCATCATTGAAGATAAAGGATTTAACCTTGATATTGTTAGTTACAATAGCTTATTGAATGGATATTGCAAAGAGGGAAGCGTGTTAGAAGCTTGGCATCTTTTTCGTGAAATTCCTAATAAAGGCTTGGTGCGAGATAACCGTACTTATAATACCATGATACACGGATTATTTAGAGAATATAAATTTTTTTATGGTTGTAAACTTTTCGAGTTTATGGAAGACCAACAAGTGCTTCCTGATTTATGTACTTATAATATATTGTTGGGTGGGGTGTGTAGGAAAAGGGAGATTGGTGAGGCTGTTTCATTGTTGCCCCTGATTGAAGATAAAGGATTTACCCCTGACGTAGTCACGTACGGTGCTCTCATAAATGGATTGTGCAAAAATGGGAAACATGGCATTGCGAGATTTCTTTTCAATCAACTTTTATCAAATGGTGTACAACCTGATGTTCATATATATAGTATGATCATTGGTTCATATTGTCAAGAAGGGTCTTTCGAGGAGGTAAAACGTTTGCTGGTAGAGATGGAGAATCGTGGCTGTGCACCTAATCATGTAACATACAATGTCATCATCGGGAGTCTGATAAAGCAAAATGAGTTTGACATGGCAAGAGCATTCAGGGAAGAAATGCATGAAAAGGGATTCTCTGCTGCTGACTCTGCAACTTCTGCCAAGTGTAGATGGTTTTTTACCCAAATTGATGGACTTTGCGCCCAAGGAAATTGTATCCTAGTTAGTCAGTATTAAGCGGAGGTCAGTGGCATTATCACCATTGTTTATGCATAATAATATTGTACATCAATTATCGTCTTTTTCATATCGAGGCATCTAGCAAGTTAACATGTCAAGAGATTTTAATCTAATACTTGTATTTAAACTGTTTAATGTAGTTCGTGTTGTGTTTGTTTCGATGCAGGCGTTGTTGTTTCTAGTGCAGGGCAAGGATTGATGCAGCCTAAGAGCCAAAGGTTTATGTCTCGAAGCTTCAAGCAGTGCTCGATCTTTATATGCTTGTGATATACGAGTTCCTTAATGCTGCTGCGTGATTCAATTGAACATGGGAATATTAACAAAGTAACGGTTAGTTGTTGAGCCTGGACAGAGCTACATCCTGATTAATCGAAAGATATCCCGTCCAGCCTAGTCCGTTTCAGTCGTGGGTCTGGTCCGAGTCGAGTCCCAAGCTACCCAGCTCGAGGCAGACGTGGTGTACCAGGATGGACTATTGGACTGACCCAATCCATTTGATAATTCAATGTCTGGATATCTTCATCTTCCCTTTGGACTACCCAAAATATTCGATGTCTATTCTATTTATTGCTACAAACCAATAAATTATCAATTGTGTAGTAGTATATTGTATATTTCTTAGAAGTTAAACTAATAAAATCATTAAATACATGTTATTTTATACTTTCTAGATATATGGTGAAAATTTTGTTAACTTGCACGGATAATTAAATTTAAACCATAGACTAGAAATATTTTGAATCGAAATCCAATTTTAAAGTCAAAATATGAACTTCAACTCCAAAATAAACCCTTATTACCCCACAACTCCACACCGCATGTGATGGTCTAAATTAGTACATATAATAGGATTGAATTGTTAAGATAATGATTTTTAAGATAATAGTACTAATATTTATATATCACAAAATACTTGTTCCCTCCATCCCACTTTAGGAGTCCTGATTTACCATTTTTGGTATCCCACTTTAGGAGTCCCGGTTGAAAATATTCCATTAATGGCATTAGGCCCCACGTTCCACTAACCTTTTTTCACTCACATTTTATTATAAAACTAACATAAAAAGGTAGGACCCACATTCCACTATCTTTTTTCATCAACTTTCCTTATATTTCTTAATACCCGTGTCAAACTCAACCGGGACTCCTAAAGTGGGACGGATGGAGTATATTTTTCTAAATAATAAAAATGGAGATTGGACATGAGAAATTTGCAATGCAATGGGCTGTTTTTATGTGCTAGTAGTTGGGGAACATGGTCGAGCATCGATAGTGCCACTTCATTTTTGCATCTTTATTGATGTGGAGTACTATACTTGTCTAATTTCCAACATAACTTTATTTCTATGGTAACCCACGAAAAGGCCAACAAGAACAATAACAATAAAATGAAATAAAGCTATATCTTTAGCATCAATAAACATTTTGAGATTATTCATATTTATAAAGGAATATAGCTGCAAAAAACCATGAACATTTCCCGAAATTCGGTATTTCCCACTAAACTTAAAAGTAGCGGGAAATACCATGAATTTTGGGTGATGTCTCGATTTCCCATAATTTTAGGAAAATTTTAATTGCAGTTGCTACCCACACGTCCTACGTGTAACCCCTAGACGCGAAACAATTTCTATGATGAATTAAAATTGGCCAAAAAATTAACTAATGTTAGAAAATACTATGCTTACAAAAATGGGTAAGGTGAATTAAATTTGGCTTAAAATTAACTTCCTTATAAATACGTATTTCTCACCATTTTTATAATTCAAGGAAAATACTAAATTTTAGTAAAAGTTTATAACTAATTTATAGTACTTAGTTGCACATCATGAATATGAAATATCACGTGTATTATTGTGAGTATAATATTATCAACCCTTTGAAAATTGATGGGCTAATTGGAATCTTTGATTAAATACTAAGTCAACCAGCTTAAGCTTGTATCTTGTCATGATCTCTCACTATTCATATTTGGACTATTTATTGACACAATTCTTATGTTCTTCACAAAATAATAGGAGCATCTTTAATTACACCTAACTATTTATAAATGCTTACGAATTTGAGGGTGGCCGTTGACCCTTTTCTCGAAGGGACGAAGGCGACCGTTGATAGGTCTAAAGTGATTCGAACTTTCGATCTATTATTTTTTATGAGAAATATTTTACAAATTATATTTAATCATCAATATCATTTGTTTCAATAATTTGTACTCCAATTAACGGCTAAAGCTCTAGAAAAAAAAAATTAGATTGGCACATTGGAATTAAATATAGATTACATAGAGTGGAAGAAAATAGAATCCGAAAAGAAAATTTATGTCACAAATTTGTCAATCACATCCTCATTTTTTTTTCCTTTTTCATTTTTTTTTCTTATTACATAGTAGTACTAATAAAATAATAATATGGTGACTAATAATCAGATACGTATTGCATAAATTCCGGGTCGGATAGGAGGCCCGCCATAGTGTCCGGAGCCAAAACTACCTCCAAATCGACGGTTCCGTTCCCTTCGCGGCCCGGAAAGGCCGAAATCTTTCCGTCAAATTTATTGGCGCGGCCGCTCCGGACCGCGACGGGCCGACCCCACCCGAAATCATTCTCGTACATGGGGAACCGGGGCGAGCTCCCCATCGTGATCATCGCCCCATCGAAATTCCCCAACGGGAAGCACCGCGGGTCCCGCTCCCAGGCCTCCACGTACTTCCTCACCGTGGCGCCGTCGTGCGCCACCACGTTCCTATTCAGCTGCTCGGCGCACCACCGGAGGTCCCTCCCCAGGACCTCCCCGGCCGCCGCCTGCGTCGGGATGCTCTGGATCGCGTTCCCGAAGTACAGCGGCTCGAGCCTCGGCTCGAGCCGGTGCCGGCAGTTGACCGCCATCCGGAACGTCGTCGTTTTCGCCTCCGGAAGCTTCCTGGCGCGGGTGACCCCGCGCCAGAGCAGCGCGCACAGCGATTGAAAAGACGAGATCTCAACCGCCGCCGCGGCCGCGGCGGGCGCCGTTTCTCGAGAAACGGCGCTCCTGAGCCAAGCTAACGGCGTTAGCTTGCCGTCAGGGTTTTTCAACGTGTCGTTGCTGTGCTTCCCCATCAGCTCAGCGATGTCAATTCCGTTTCCCTCTCCTTCAAATTTCTTATTGTTAACCGCCGATTTAAGCCTCTGAATCGATTGCTTACTGAATCGGAAAATCCTCTCCCTCACCGGCGAATCGCTCGAGAAGGTCACGCTCGGGCCGCCCTCCGGCAGCCGGAGCACCGCCGGAGATATCAAAATCGACTCGCGCCTAAAATCCGGCGCCCTAGAAATCCGCCTCAATCCGCGGCTGATCTCCGCGAAGCTATTGAAGAAATTCCAGAACGAAGTCCCGTCCACGACGGCGTGATTCACCGCACAGCCGATGAAAACTCCGTCGGCGAGCTCCGTCACCCTAACCGCCAGAATCGGCCGGAAATGGCCGTCGTAGCTCACCGTCAGATCGAACGGAAAAAATCGCCTAAACTCCACCGGCAAATCACCGTCGCCGGAAAGCCCTAGCAAATCTCGGATTTCCAGATCTGCAGCATACGAATGCGAGAATTCAACACCGGCGTCGTTGCAGGAAACGTAGACGTATCCGTCGGAATCGGTGGTGAGGCGGCCGGCGAGGGGCGGGAATTGAGATAGCGCGGCGGAGAGGGCGGTTTTCAGGTGAGAAATGAGCTCCGGCGCGGCGAGAGGGGGGCGGGTGAAGAGGCAGCCTTTCTGAATGTAGTGGCAGGAGAGCATGGGGAGATCGGAGACGGAGAGCTTGAGATCGGCGAGAGAGGAGGCGACGTCGGGGAAGACGGTGCAATTGGAGAGGATCGGGAGCGGCGACGGCGAAATCATGGTGGTTTTGAGTTTCGATCGCTCTCTCTCTCTCTCTGTTTGTGGATTGGAAGGGAGTGAGAGTGATGGGGAGAGTGGGGGCGCGGGGGGTATTTATAGGGGTGGAGGGTTCATGCATTTGATGTGTTTGAAATTTTGGTGGTGGGTGATATTGTTGGTTATATGGGGTGATGATGTTTTTTTTATTTTTTGTATTTTGGTTTATGGATTTTGGTTGACTGAATATTTTATTGATGAAGGGGTGCTCAAAGGGTAATTGGTTGGCACGTGTACAACTATGGCGTTATATGCGGTAGAATGCTCTAACTAGACCTACCCAAGGTTTATCGAACCGCCAGTTAGAACCGAAATCGTAATCGGCGGTTACGGTTCCGAACTGAAACCGTGAGAATTTATCCGAATCAAAACCGTCGATTTTTAAACCGTGGTTCGGTTCAATTTCAAAATTTTTCGAACCGAAATCATGCCGGAACTGCCGGTTCAAATCGGAACGGCGAAAAACCGTGAAACCAAGTCGGAATCGCAGAAAATCGTCGGTTCAGAACCGTGAAAAACCGTAAAAAGCCGTCGGTTCGGAACCAAAACCGAAACCGATAGTTTTGGAACCATAACCGTAACCGCGAAACACCCTCACGGTTCGGTTCCGGTTCAACAATTTCTAAAACCGTAACCGCCGGTTCTTGAACCTTGGGCACATCTGGCTCTAACTATTTAATTTTTGAAAAAAATACTTATATAGGAGATATTAGTAGATTTTAGTTGACTTGAATTTTAAAAAATATTTGATTTTATTATAGAAAATGAAATAAAAAATAGTGAATGGTGATTTATTTTTATGTATTAGAGTTTAATAATAAATTATAAGTGAAATGAGTTAGACGTGAGAATGTGAGATTTACTTGCTAAAATTAATAAAAATGAAATGAAAAATTTACTGGTGGATAGACGATAAAGGGAAAAAAAGATATTTAATGACGAGGGGAGGGAGTGAAATGTTTCGGATGTTTTTCATTACTATCTCATTAAATGTCTCGTATTGTTCTACTAAATTTTTAATTATATATAAAAAATGATATTCACGTTGCAATTAACTTTTTTTCTAGTAACAAAATTTTTGGTTGAAATTGAATACTCCATGATACAATTAACTTGATTATTTGACTGGATATCTTAATATTAATATTAAAATATTAGGAGTATAATTCAAATAAAACTAAATTTTGATGAAATTTTGTTAAAGTCTTGTGTTATAATTTTAAAAATGAAAAATAATAAAATTGGATTTGTTACCAATTCTTCCATAATGAAACTTTTGGCGAAATTATATGGAGTATGCTACTACAACTAAGGAATTATATGGACTTGAGTTAAATAACTATTCATAAAGAAAATAATGTCATTGATTGAAAAACATTAATAGTTTAATTTATTTGCAATTAATTTTATTCATATGCAATTTAATTATTTTAATGTGTGATAATTGCAAGCAAATCTACTCAAAGGGTGTTTTGTAAATCTAAAATTAAATTCTTCTCAGTGTAGCAAGTTGCATATATATCATCTGATTTATTACAAGTAGCTCGTAGCCTTAACTAGACATTACCATTGGAAATTGCATATTGCATATATTAACATATTAGCAAATAAATAGTAACAATAATTAATATTATTATAATTAATGCGCCGACTATTTACATTCTGTAAGCTGGTTGTCATTCCTCAAATCCCTATAAAAGTCGGCACAATGGAATCTATTAAATCTTACTTATTTATCCAAACCAAAATATTCATCCAATCCTAATTGTCATTATTTAATCTTAACCAAGCTTATGTTTGAGATTACCTGATCCAAAAAGTCGGTTAATTTTAATTTAATAATACTCTCCATAACCGTCTTTTCTGCTTTGTCGGCTTGCCACCTTATAATTGATTTAATATTAATCACATTTCATATAATTATTGGTCAATACTTATGTGGATTTTTATTTATTAATCAATGGTGGGGCTATTATTATATTTAGATGGGGTTTATTTAATTATTTTAGGGGTTTTGGCGTCTAAGTTCAATGGGGGTTAATATTTATATGTCCACGTGTGTGACAGTTAAGAACAACCCAGATGAAATAGTAGGCTGGATTAATGTTAATTAATCTCGATTAATAATTACTTTTGTGTACGTTCGAATCAAATTTAATTTGCCAATTTGGATGAATTTGTTTCTCGAGTGAATGGATGCTTTGAACTTTGCAGCATTACAGTTGTATGATTTGAACTTTGGAGTATATATGAATTATGATAATAGTTTTTTGAATAAAAATTTATGCAGTCCATAAAAGGGTACATTTGATAATAAAAATATGTATTAATGATCTTTTTAGCTAGTGATAATCGTACATAATTGTACGTACATAATCGAACTTTTTTAACATTTTATATTGAAAATCGATTTATGAACATTAATAGATTTAAAATAAATTCCATACTAATCATTTTGCAACACTTCGAAAAAAAATTAAAATTTTAACTTAAATATTTGTATATTTATGAAAAAACTTATTTTTTTTACTATATATTGTATAACTAATTCAAATGAAGCTCGGAATCATGTTACAATTTAACATAAAATTTCTATATCACTCCTTTCTTATTGCTACGTACTAATACAATAAATAATATGATTAATTTTTAAGTAAATTTAAGGATATTATGTACATGCACAATTTATGTACATTTATCTTTTCTCTTTTATATATATATAATGCTCAAATCTCTTTACATTTTTATCATTTTCTACTTATTATGAGACTCCAATAGAAGGTATACTAGTCATAGGAAATATTATATTTTTGACAAATTAATTAAATGTTTTACTAAATCATCACAATTTTTCGATACAAATTAAAATTAAAGTTATTATTATTATTATTATTATTATTATTATTATTATTATTATTATTATTATTATTATTATTATTATTATTATTATTATTATTATTATAGAATTACAAATAAAAACATGCTATTATTGAGAGTGTATTGTAGCTAGCAAATTAAAAAGGTAATCACAATATTTGAAATACTAGGTTGATAAATAACGAACTGATCAAGTCAATAAAGACGTTGATAGAGTTATCAACAGTATATATATACTTTTCAAAGGAGAGATATCATGCATGCAACAAAGGCATTACATATTTACTATAGTAGTTAGATTGAAGTCAATATAGTAATTATAGTTGGTAGATTGAAGTCAATATTGGTGCACCGTGCACAGGAAGTGTATGAACAAAGTGTGACAAATTTGAATTTGTAAGATTGTTAAACAAGCTAGAAGAAGATTTACCAAAATACCCTTACACAAGGTTCATATTATGGTCAGTTTCTACGACCACATGCTATGTTTATGTTAGATCCATTACGTGAGCATCATCGGTTATAAATATTCTCTCTGTTCCACGGTAAGTGAGTCATTTCACGAAGACTAAAAAATGAGGTCTTCCTCTTGTTGAAACTTGAAAGCTCCTTGCTTGTTTGTAGGATTTGTTAGGATAGCTTGTGTCATCGTTAATTTCTTCGTTCTTATCGTTATTTTTTCTTCTTTCATCTTGCTTTCCCTTATGAAGGGTGCTCCTTATTTCCTCTTTTGTTGAGTATTTTGTTTGTGTGCAATAATCAATTGTTTGACTTTGTCTTTTTTTTTTTAACTTTGGGTTACCATTTATGTAGGCTAGTAATAAACGAGAGCAATATTTACAAATGACATTTCAGAAAAATTGACAAGGTCATTCTTTTGTGTCTAAGTCTAGAATTCAGGAATTGAGCAGATTGTTCCAACTCAATACAATAAAGAATTAAGATTAAAAGTATATAATTATAATGAATGACTCCTAGTTCAATTTGTGTGACCTACTTTAATTTTTTAGCTGCATTCATGTATCTATCCTAATTCAAAACTAAATTATTTTTTTATTAGATAGATAGATTCCAAATTTGGCATCTCTCCATCCTCTCTTTGTTATGAATGGTTCAGACCACCAAACTACTACTAATCAAGTCAACTTTAATGCACTAACCATGATATTTTATTAAATACTGAATAATTTAATATTTATTCCATTTTATGGGTGGAAAAAATATTATTCAATACTATGTTGACCTGAAAATGGAACTTTTGGCAGTTTGAGCAGTTGGAAAAATATTAAAATAAAGTTCGCATGATAGATTTCTGGTTGATTAATGCAACCTGCCAAAATCCTCTGTATGTGCTTCGAAAAATATTTGATAATATTGTTTGCTCTAAATTGTGAAAGCATATTTTAATTTTTTAATCTTTGGCAGTATTCAAAATTATATAAATTAACGCATAATTATTTAAGCTCTACCCTCTCATCCAAAACTGGACTTTTTAATCTTAATACTAATATGTAAATTTTAAAATGAATTGATTTCAAGAAAATCCCTAGTCCAACAAATTAAGTAAACAAATTAAACAAGATTTATTTAAATAAAAATAGTAGAGATATAGTATTTGATTCAAAATAACTATGTACCTACCAACTATTAGTAATATTCTTCAATGAAAATAAACAAAAATAATATTGTCAAGAACCTAATGAAAATTAAGTCGTAGAAGAATAATACACTAGCAATATTCTAAATTTAGTGTGACATATATGAGTATGACGAATTTCTAAAGCATATTACACTAAACAATTATATATTTTGTCGCTTGACGCCCAATAATTGAATTAAAAATCCTACTGCACCAAGATCAGTTTAATTTAGTGATAATCTTCACAAACAAATGACATAAAATAGCTCTAGATTCTCATGACCCGAAACATTTTGTTTTAATTTTGTTCTAAATTATTTGTGACGATATAATCGAACTGTTTTTCAACTTCTTTGTAATTATACACTAAAAAAAAATTATCTTTTAGGGACAAAAAAAATTGAGACACAATTACTAAGTTTTTGAAAATTAACCATAATTTAGGATGCAAAAGAAAGCGTCCCTAAACATACGGTTAATTTTTATTTTTGTTATAAAAAAAATCTTAATCTTTTGCTGTTATATGACGCTTTTATTTATGTCCCTAATTTTGGTTGAAACACTAACACGAATGACATATTATAAATTGTTGATTGTATAATTAGATACACAAATTAGTGTCCTTAATAGTATTAAAAATCACTTTTACAATTAGTTTTGTTGTAGTGATAATATCAAGTTGGATTTAACTTTGAGTTAGATTAGATTAGAGCTATAATTAATCAAATATGCTGATCAATTAATATCGTCATCCCTCGAATATGTTGTCATCTCAACTATTTTTACATTTACAAATGTATATAGTAGTTTTGGATTAAATTCTTGATAAGATCAGTGATAAAAGTGACACTAATTAAGTAAACACGTCCAAGTTCCAACTCAATTCTATCTGGGAATTTTTTTTAAAAAGTATTATCCTGCTTATTAGGAGTATATCGAATCTTAAAAGTTAAGTTGAGATTTAATTTGAAAAGACAAGTCGATATATATTGTCTTAATTTATACTATACTAATAAGTATAGTATAAGAGGAACAAAATACATTTAACCTTATAAACTTTCATTTTATTATCCTAAAATGCAACTGATAACAAATTGATTAAAAAGTGATATGATATGTCCTATATGCAATTACATCCTTTTTTTCATTTTATGGGTTTATCCAGTAGTAGAGTGGTTAATGTCTAATTAATATCAAAGATATTATGTTTGAGTCATCATAATAAAATGAAATTTGAAATTTATATATCCAATTAGTAAATAAGAAGATATATGGTTTACCGTATTTAAGGGTTGTGGTGGAAAGTAAAATTCCAGTATTAGAGTGAAATCAAGTAAAATTGGTTTTTTTTTGAATAATAATATTCTAATCTAATCAAAAGTTTCCAAAAGGCATGAGGTCATGAACATATATACAATTGGCAAGAATTCAGAACATTTCACCTCTTCACTCCTCATTTTATGTTAGGTTCATGAATATTATAAATAGTGTTGTGCTATTCATGTTTCTTTTTATGATGGTTTAGTATAAAATATCAAGTTGGAATTATTTTTAGGAGAAATGCATTGAACAGCATATGGTATGAGGTTCCACATTGAGAATTATGAGAGGCAAAAGTTATGAAATGGTGTCATGTCAAAATATTTGGAAACTTGAGGTTGATGTGATAAGAAAACTATCTACAAAGTTGATTCTATTTTATGGGACAGGATTTGTTTTGTGACTTGGAAACTCTCGTACACTCCTCACGCACTATAAGTGACATTTAGTTAATATTCGAAAAAGTAATGTTGGTTAGATTTGAGAAGTGTTTTATAGAAATACAAAAAAATAGTTTTTCTATTGACGATAAGATTTTTATTGCGCAATCGGTATAGTAGGAGAGAAAGAATTCTTTCCCTCCATAAAAATAGTTAGTTATAGGCGACGTGAGCTTTAATATGCAATCGGTAACAAAAGAGAGAAAGTGAAAAACGGTGATAAAGTTTTCATAAATAGAAAACTACGACTAATTTCAATGAATCAATCAATATGAAAAATGAGACTATTTTTTCTGGATGAAGTGAGTATTAAATTATTGGGCTATTTGGTTTGGACTATTTATGATGTTATTTTGTTTAAAATAGAATATTCTTGGTCATGTCTCAAACCATCAAATTCTAGCTATATTTTTCATAAATGATAGCACTGTAATAGAAAGTGTGTTGAAAATGTTATTGGCACGTGGATCTTACTTTTATATATTAATTTTATATTAAAATATGAGTGAAATGAGTTAGTGGAATGTGAGATCTATTATAAAAATGGTAAAAGTGAAAGGTGATAAATTTTTAGAGATGAATTAAAATGGAAATAAGTCACAAATTTTTAGGAAAAGAGGAAGTATAATATTTTTAAATTATTACGTATTCAAATTGGAGGCCCCAAATCAGTTAGAGTTTTTGGCCCAAGTTAGAGAATCCAAATATTAATGTCAATGAACTGAGTTGACTCAAAAAGCCCAATAAGCTATAGTTAATTTGGAGACAATTCATGGATACTATTTTATAGTATTTGGACCATCCAAATCAAAGTCCATTAGAGCCCAAGATATCTCAAACATTTTGTAACGATTAATTATCTGAAAATACTAAAACAAATCGACATGCTTATGATACATAAGCTTGAGATCATTATAATTTTGACTAAAACTTTAAAAATTAAAATACAATCTCTTTTTATAAATTCAAAAAGAGTTGAGCGACTAACATGTAATCTAACGGTAATTTGTGTAATTTTTTAATTACAAAATGCGTAGCGGTCTTGCCTCGTGGATTACTCTAAATTTTGATATGTCCCACGACCTTGAAAATTCATTAGAGAAAAAAAAACACTATTTCGAAGTTATGGGTTTGTCTCAATTATTGCATAGTGAATTTTCTTTTGTGAAATTGTGTCTCATATGACAATCGATAAATCAAACGTGGATGTATAGCCGATAAATTAAATAATGTCGTTTATTTATAAAAAGAACGACATCGTTTGGTTGAACAATATATTAAATGTAGGTGATCAAAATATTTCATTATAGGATGATTGAGAACAATCATAACTTCATGATTTTCTTGGTTGATTTTTGAACTTGTGACAACCAAATTTCATGTTTTCTTGACAATTTGCCCTTAGTTCAAGTTACTTCCTTTTTTGTTGTTTTACTTTACTTTGCTTTAGCTTGGCCTGTAAATTTTACTATGGGGAATTTACCCTTATAAGTTTTATATTCTATTAAGAATATATTTATCTTCCACAATGACCAAATTCATGCTCAGCTTCATTTATGTTCTTAACCTCATATTCAAGCAGTGGCGGATCCAGGATTTACAAATGGAGGGGGCGAAATATATATTAGTAGGTTGGTTTAAGGTGAAAATACTTTTTTTATTTTCGGAGCGACGTCGGGGCAAACGGAGGGGCGAATATGGTACTACTAATTCATAAGATATACTCCCTCCATTCCGCTTAAGATGACACGTTTTTCTTTTCAGTTTGTCCCAACTAAGATGACACATTTCCTTTTTTAGAAATCTTCTCTCTCCAATTAATACACTCAACCACTTTTTCTCACTCCTATTAAAATATTCATCTTTCTTTATCTCTCTACTGTACTACTTACACCACATTTTATCTCTCCAATTAAACACTTTAACCAATAACTCCTAAAACCCGTACCGGCTAAGCAATGTGTCATCTTAGCCGGGACGGAGGGAGTATATAATATTTTTTTTTAAATGACTACTCCCTCCGTCCACGAATAGGAGTCCCGTTTTTCCATTTTGGTCTGTCCACAAATAGGAGTCCCGGTTCATAATTACCTTAAATAGTAAAAAGACTCCACATTCCACCAACTCATTCCACTCACATATCATTTAAAACTATTATATACAAGTGGGACCCCTATTCCACTAACTTTCTCCCACTCACTTTTCTTAACATTTCTTAAAACCCGTGCCGGATAGAAATGGGACTCCTATTCGTGGAGGGAGGGAGTATATATTAGAGCATGAATAACGCGCTGGGCCGGGCCGCAACTCGCGAGTCCCGGCCCGTGTTTAGCGTTGGAGGGGAGAGCGGCACGGCCCAGGCCGGTCCCTGAGGTTGCGTCCCGGGGCCTCTCCCTCCGTCACGTCCAGGCCGGCGATATGCGTGCCCGGGCCGCATCGGTTGTGGCCCATCCCGGCGTTATTTGCGTTCGGGCCGGGCCGCAAGTCCCTCCGATTTTTTTTTTATTTTTTTTTTAAAAATTCGAAAATTAATACTCCCTCCGTCCCAAGGTATTAGACCAACTTTCCTTTTGGGATGTCCCAACATATTAGACTCATTTCCTTTTTTAGCAAAAAGCATCTATCTTATTTTATTCTCCACCTACTTTTTTCTCTCTTCTCTCCTCTACTTTTTTCCCTCTCTCATACTTTACTCTCTCCACTTTAACTATTTAAATATCAATTCCTTAAATCATGTGCCCAAAAGAAGTGAGTCTAATACTCCGGGACGGAGGGAGTATATAAATATCACTCTTCCATCCATTTTCAAATCACTTCAACTTCATTCCCTCTCACTCACCATAAAATTCGAAAAATGAATCCTCGGCGTGAAGGCCAACGAGCAATCGAAGCTCAAATGGCTCGAATGTTAGAGACGGCGATGCCCGCAATCCAAGAAGAAATCAACAACGAGGTGGAACGCTATCAAGCTGCTATCCAAGCGTGGAACGAGCAACACGACCGGGTACCGCGTACTCGGATGTATATCCACCGAGACCGTGAACAAGCTGGTTTGCGGCTTTTCATGGATTATTTCTCTGCAGATCCTCGATGGAGTGATCAGATGTTCCGTCGCCGGTTCCGGATGCGGAGGAATGTGTTCTTGCGCATTGTCAACGCAGTTGTGGCTCGTGACGCGTACTTTATGCAAACCTTCGATGCTGTCGGGCGGCAAAGTATATCGACTTTACAGAAATGCACATCCGCCCTCCGCCAACTCGCTTACGGAACAGCTGCAGATATGTTTGATGAGTACCTCCATGTGAGCGAGCATACTGGACGCGCTTGCCTAGCCAAATTCTGTCGGGCAGTGATCGAAGCATTCAAGGACACATACTTGAGAAAGCCAACGTCCGACGATGTTCGCAGATTGGTGCGAATGCACGAGGAGAGGCACGGCTTCCCGGGGATGCTGGGCAGCATCGACTGTATGCACTGGCCGTGGAAGAATTGTCCAATGGCTTGGAGAGGAGCATTCACTAGCGGGCACAAGGGCTCGCATCCAACGATTGTGTTGGAGGCCGTTGCCGACCAACGGTTGTGGATCTGGCATGCCTACTTTGGAGTCGCTGGGTCGAACAACGACCTCAATGTGTTGAACGGGTCTCCATTGTTCAACGACTTGTGTGCCGGGCGAGCGCCTACCGTAGAGTTCACGGCCAACCACCGTCGGTACACTATGGGGTACTATCTGGCAGACGGGATCTACCCTAGATGGCCCGTGTTCGTGAAGACCATCACATGTCCGACTACGGATAGGAGGAAGTTGTTTGCCAAAAAGCAAGAGGCGGCTCGGAAAGATGTGGAGCGCGCATTTGGAGTTCTCCAATCACGTTGGGCTATAGTGAAGGGACCGGCCCGTGGTTGGCACCGTCCGCTAATCGCCGACATCATGTATGCATGTATCATAATGCATAACATGATCGTTGAGGACGAGGGAGACAACGCCACTGACTGGAGCGACGATCCGCTCGTCAGCGCCAGCAGTAGCTACACTGTCACCGATCCGATCGTGCAAGGTGTTCCTCCCGACGTGCGCAATGTCATGGCCCGTTCAGCGGCAATGCGCCAAGAAGATCAACACACACGCCTCCAAGCGGATCTAATTGAAGAAATTTGGAACCGCAATTGACTTATGTTTTAAATTTTTTTTTTTTCGAATTTTTAAATTTCAATGTTGTAATTTTCTATTTTCCGACTGAACAATGAATTTTCTCGGTTTTAATTGTTCAACGTATTCTATTTTACGATTAAAATATGTTGTGAATAGTGCAGATGAATAGTTGTGGCCTGAGTTGTGGCCCGAGTTGTGGCCTGCGGTGTTAGATGAGTTGTGGCCTGGAACCCCTAATTTGAGGGAATGATGACGTGGAGGAGACTTGCGGCCCAAATCCAGGCCAGGGTTATTCATGCTCTTATCCATTTATTAAATGTTTTTATTATCTTAGAACATAACTCGTGCCCGCCAATGAGCTCCGTTGGCTGAAGAGGTGGGAGGCTCAAAGGAGACGGCGGAAGTGGCGGAGGAGGGGAAGGCGAAGCGCACTAGTGTTTTCGTCTTGCTATAATGCGCATATATATATGCATCATTGCAGTAGTGGAGTCTCTGTGGACTTCCACTGTGAAATTCTGAATTTTTTATTCACAACATTCAAACACACAGATCATGAGTTCTACTCATTTTTTATTCTTTTCTCACTTCAGATCTGGTTTCCTCTCTCTTCCATTCCCCAATTTCAGCACCTCTCCAGATTTTTGGAGCTATGTCCGACCCCGAAGCTCTGATCGACGGCCTAGTCGGCGCCGGCGGTGGATTTATCGCTCAGCTCGTCACATATCCTCTCCAAACTGTAACGAATTTTTGTTTTTTCATTTTCACCGCTTTCAATTCCAGCTGTAAATTGTTGATGATATGATATTTCGTTTTGTTAGGTAAATACTCGGCAACAAATAGAGAGGGATCGGAATGTGAGGAGGAAATTTGGGGCTTTGGAACAAATGTATCATGTAATCTCTCTCTCCTTTGGTCTGATTTCTAAATTTTAGTGTTGATCTAATGCTTCACTTTCTGGATTATGGAATCATGTGCAGATTGTAGAGCAGGAAGGGTGGGAGCGGCTCTATGGAGGATTCGCTCCGTCGCTCGTCGGCATTGTGACGTCTGAGGTCAGTTTTCGACTGCTTTTACTGCATTTTTTGATAGAATTGTGGCGAATTGGTGGATTAGCTTTGGGAATTGCTCACTCCGGCCACAACTAGGAGTCGTAGACACGGATTTTAAGAAATGCGATTTGAAAAATATAATGGAATGTTAGTGAAATGAATTAGTAGAAAGTTGTGACGTCTGAGGCCGGTTTTTCAACTGTTTTTATTGCATTTTTTGATAGAATTGTGCGAATTGGTGATTAGCTTTGGGAATTGCTCACTCCGGCCACAATTAGGAGTCGTAGACACGAATTTTAAGAAATGCGATTTGAAAAATATAATGGAATGTTAGTGAAATGAATTAGTAGAAAGTTGTGACGTCTGAGGTCAGTTTTTCAACTGTTTTTATTGCATTTTTTGATAGAATTGTGGTGAATTGGTGATTAACTTTGGGAATTGCTCACACCGGCCACAATTAGGAGTCGTAGACACGAATTTTAAGAAATGCGATTTGAAAAATATAATGGAATGTGAGTGAAATGAATTAGTAGAAAGTTGGAATTACCTACCATTTCGAGTGAAAGTATAGGAGTAACTATTTATGGCTGTAGGAATTAGGTATACTCTTTTTAGGATTACATACTCACTATTTCATCACTTTGGGGACTTTACCAATTTTAATACAATATTGATAAAGTATGAGCGAACAAAATGTAATTGAGATAGTGTCAATTGATAGTGGAAGTTATAGTAGTAGTAGTAGTAGTGGAACCTTAATGTTTAATAAACAAAGTTCACAAAAATAGTATCATTCACACAAGGTCGTGTTTGGGGTGATCAAGGCTCTTGCCAGTGGGGTATCCGAATGCAGCGTGGCGCTGCCAATGAGTGCGGCAGTATGGTAGTCCAGGGAAGGGGCAGGGAGAGAACGGTGATAAGCTGGGTGGGGAAATGCTCTTCTTTTCTCTTGTTGTATGTGATACAGAGTTGAAGGCGGGTGGTCCGTTTATCTCCATAAGATGTCTGCAAAAGCAGCACAACACATAGCTGTGTATCACTATGGCTCTTATGTAATTGCTACTCATATTTTACAGGGTGTTCACAATTATTTCTATCAGAAATTCAGGAACAAGGCTGAGACCACTGCTCTGGCTGGGTAATATAGACTCTTTCCCTTGTTGTATTTGGATGTAGATTTCATTTTGCATAAGGCGACTGATGACAATTAAAACTTTCCATTAACAGGTGTGTAAGTGCGCTGTTGACGAATCCTATTTCGCTGGTCGTGACTCGCATGCAGGTCATGATTCATCCTTTATCCTTAACGCTTCAAACAATGGGACAATATCGACCGTTTACCCTTATGCCTGTTCTTGGTAAAAACTGCAGACTCACACAAAGAAAAACCAACTGAATCATACAGATTTGCTGTCTCCCGAGGATGTGATTCCTTCTGAAGACGAACCTCCTCCCTTTGGTATTAACCTTGCGGTAGGTGCACAGTTTCAATCTCTATATTGGAATTACTTCTTTGGCTTAGACTGTAAATTCTTCTGTGGTTGATTATCTGAATCCAAATAGGTGGATGATAGTTTTTATGTTGTTTCTCATAAGTTTCTTTACCTCTTTTTTGTTATTGTAGTTGTTTGATTAATAAGTTTTTTAGTAGTATTCAGTTTGATAAAAGTTGGTACAACTCTCTCACATAAGTCTCTTTTATCCTCACTTCCTTAGTACCCTTCAAATTTTAGTGATCTTTATTACTTTTAGGGGAAATTGCCAGAAAAACTATGTATTTTGATCAAATTCTAGTTTGTTCCACGACTTTAAAACTCGGTCGTAAAAACTATGAATGTGAACGCTTAATTTGGGTTAAATATTGTATGAAATCCATCTGAATAATTCTACGAATACGTGATTGCTTGTGAATGTTATCATTTTTACTAGTATCAAATAACTCAACCATGTCATCAATTTGAAAGACGTGTGCGTCGAATCAATGACATATTACAAAATGAAAATTGGAAGTTTTTGTCATGAGAAAATTGTTAAAATTCTAATTTTTATGACTGATTTTTAGATTTTATAGGGCACATTCATATTTGATAAAAATTTATGGTTTTTCCAGCAATGACATAAAATGAATTTAGACAGACTTGGCTTCATATATGTTCTTATCCTCAGATTCAAGAAGTCTATGGTGAGAGGGGAGTCTTGGGATTTTGGAGAGGTGCTTTGCCTACACTTATCATGGTATGTGCAAAGTTACTCTAAATTTAGGTGTTTTGGCTAAGGAATTTATTGATAATGCTTGGTGTCTCAGGTAACCAAACCTTCTATACAGTTTATGTTGTATGAGCCTCTCTTGAAGGAGCTGAAGAAGCGAAAGCGGCTTTCAAGCGATAAGCATAACCGTGACGCCACTAGCCTTGAGGTAATTTTTCATATCTCTCACATTTTGTCATTTTGTCATTTCGGGTTGTATCCTAATAGAGGTCACATTTCACTTTTACTAAATGGTATATATAAGTCTCACGTTCCATTAATTTATGTAAGTGAGCCACATTTTATTAAAATTTTCAGCTCAGGTTACTTACATTTCTTAAAATCTATGTCGGAAAATACTAAGACTCCTATTGCCGGACAAAGGGAGTATTTTGCTACTCTCTCTGTCCCACAAGAGTATGCACTTTTATTTGGGCACGAATTTTAATGCGTAATTGATAAAGTAAGATAGTGATAAAGAGAAAAAGTAATTAATTATTGGTCAGTGGAGAATGGGTCTCACCTCATTAGAGATAAAAGAGTTTCCAAAAAGAAAGTGCATACTCATGTGGGACGAACTAACTGAAAATGAAAGAGTGCATACTCTTGTGGGCCGGAGGGAGTATTTGGTCTTAAACATTACTACATCATCATGGTTAGATTTTTTTGCTGGAAACTTTGGCAAACCTTGGAGCTACAGTTATGACGTATCCTCTTCTTGTTATCAAGGTAACACCTATATATTCTTATGTAGTGATTGCAAATACTCTGCTGACATCCTGTTATACCATTGAAGTTGAGTCGTATTTCATTTTAATCAACCCATTCAGGTGAGCTTAGTTTTCTTTTTCAGAACGAGATTTTATGCAATGTTGTTTTACGAGTTAGGTAGCATTTCTTTTCAACTAAAGTGGGACACATGAGAATATTCATTAGAATTTAGCATGCTGTTTCCTTCCAATATTTTAACATTACTTGAGGTCTATTATATCGCAGTCACGACTTCAAGCAAAGCAAACAGTTGAAGTCGAAAGACATCGATACAAAGGTTAATTTGTTATGAATTTTTTTTGTTTTGTCACTTGCATGAGAAACATATATATCCAACATTCACATAGAAATTGACTTAAGGATCGTTTGATAGGGAAGATGAGATAAGACAAAATATGATAAAAAAACAGCACATTATAGGTCAGATAACTCTTATATTTGACAATGTATAGGCACGGTGGATGCTATCGACAAGATGATACGCTACGAAGGTTGGTACGGTTTCTACAAAGGGCTGAGCACAAAAATCGCACAAAGCGTGCTTGCAGCTGCTCTTCCTTTCTTGCTCAAGGAAAAACTTGTCCAGGGCGTCCAATGGGTGCTATTAAAGGCTGGCATTCTCTTTTTCAAATTCATATGGTCTCTTTAACAATAACTTATAAAATATTCCATTTGTCCCATGTTATTACGCTTGTATTCTTATGTCTCATTATAAGCAAATTTGTCCCATGTTATTATGCTTGTATTCTTATGTCTCATTTTAAGTAAATCGTATTAATAATAACTTATACTTCCTCCGTCTATGAAATATTGTCCAAGTTTGACTTGGCACGAGTTTTAAGAAATATGAAGAAAAGTGAGTTGAAAAAGTTAGGAGAATGAGGGTCCCATATTTATATATTAGTTTTATAATAGAATATGAGTGTAAAGAGTTAGCGGAAAGAGAGGTCTATTCACCAAAAATAGGAAACAAACAAAAAGAAAAGAAAAAAAAACAAAGTTGACAACTTTTTACATACGGACAATATTTCATGGACTGAGGGAATAGTAAAATATGAGTGAAATAAGTTAGTAAACTGGGACTCCTAAAGTGGAATGGAAGGAGTATTAGTTTTATAATAAAATATGAGTGAAATAAGTTAATGGAACGTGAGACCTATTATCATTTATAGTAAAAAGTGGAAGTGGAAGGACGGAAGAAAATGGCAAAAGTGGACAATTAATGTGGAACGGGGAGTACTTATAATTTTCCTTAAGCCCAGCCCATTTCAATCCCAATCGGGCCGACCCGGATAAAGCCCAGCCCAATTATGACAAATTAACAATACACAATAGTGTAAATGTCGTCTCTTTCTTCCATCACTCACACTGTAACTGAAGAATCAATTCATTTTCAGTTTCAGACAATAAACCCTAAATCCAGAAATCAGAGAGGATGCAGGAGAAGAAAGTGGAAAATCCAGCCAACAAGACCCCTAAGAAGGCCAATCTACTCGATCACAATTCCATCAAACACCTCCTCGATGAATCCGTCACTGAGGTTTGCCAATTTCACGAATTTTCACGATCAATTTTGGGGATTTTATCGCAATTTTAGATTTTGCGTCGTTTTTGAATGATTTGATTCGGAATTGACTTCGATTTGCCTGGTTTTCATCGGTTGTAGATCGTGACGAGCAAAGGCTATCCCGAAGATGTGAGGATGAGTAACATTCGGTTGCTGATTGGGGCGATCATCATTGTTATTGCCGTCTTCGCCCAGTTTTACAACAAGAAGTTCCCCGAGAACCAGAACTTCCTCATCGGTTGCATCGTTTTATATCCTTTCTCATTTGCCTAATTTGTTAAGCTCAAAGATTTTTTTGTTTGCAATTGGGGATTGATAATTTGATAGAGCATTTCTATAATCACTGAGATGGAAAAAACATTTTTTGGTACCTTTGCATTTAAATATATGTAATTAAGCAAAAAACATGAAGGAATTTTATCATTTGAGGATTCATTTATCTGTGTTAGAAAACTGTTTTGTTTGTTTGATCCTTGACATTGGCAAGTATGTTTTGTTCAATGGGATATTGCAACTGATTATAAACCTGAAGCAAAAGAATGCAATTCTATTCACCTATCCTCCACCTGTAAGTTCTAACCTTTTTTCTCTGTTATGGACTTTATATGCTTAATTCAGTTTGCTTTTCATTCTATGGGATTTGAAGTACCACATAACAATGATTAGTATTCCAAATTGTAATCTTTTCTTGTTTTGTTTTTAAATTAGTACTGGTTGAATATCTGACAGAGTTGTTTTTGGCATGATGTGAGTTATGTTTGCCATTTGGTTTCTTGATGTGTTTCTTCATTTTTGAACAAATTACGATCACCTGCTTGCACTCTCAACACTTGTTGCTTCATGTAAAAATGATGTTAAACATTTGGCATTGGTCTTCAAAATTATGTTTTGATCTTTTACCTGTTTATGTTCTTTTGCTTATCCTGAAGCATGTGAATGATAAAAGTGGTTTTTTTTATTTGTAATGTTGATATTTTATCTAGAGAGCATTCTTGGTCTTTTGCTATTAAAATGGGCCATTTGCTATTTTTCTAGAAATGATTGTTTTTTATCTTTGTCTTCATTATACACTTAGTCACTTAGAATATTCTTGATATCAGTGGTAGAGCTTCATTATAGCAAGATCCATCACTTAAAATGTCTTTGCATCACATTGAAATTTTATTTTAAACTAAATAGTGAGATTGCCTCATGTTCCTGGAAGCAAATGAACTTTTCTTTGTATCACATAGGCTAATGTCGAGTTCTAAATATGGTTTGATATACATAGCCAGAGCATGGGAATATTCAGTTTTTTTAATATTAGTTGCTTTAATCAACTATGAGATTTTGTAAAGGAAAATGCTGGCCTTTGGTCTCAACTTGGTTTATCCTGCATATGTGTATAAGTACATTCCAAGTGGCAATTTCATCCCACATTTAATTTTTTATATTTGCTTCGAATACTAGATTTCACTTGTTATACTTGCTTCATAATATATGTGGTGTAATCGTTACCAGAGCAAAAGATAATGTCAAACTGGGGAAACTGTACGTAAATAGTTAGACGATATGGGATTGTTGAGATTCCTTACACATAAAAGTTTGTAGTTATAATGTTTACACTCTCTTACTATCCGGATTACCAGGCCTAGAACCTGAGGTTTGCATAGCAAACTGGTCGTATTAGGTTTGTGAGATCTTGGATGAGTTTTTTTGTCATGTATCAGCTGACATGGGTTGCACATTTCACTTTTAATATTTCTTAGAATTTGAATCTCAATGCTATATTTTTGAGTGCTCAAGATTATGTCGTTTCTAGTCCCCATTTTGACTATTAAAAACTTAGGTTAATTTTATTTTGACCTTTTTTGAGAGCTCGAGAGGATGTATTAATATGGAAGTTGTTAAGGCTTTCAGTTATTCATGTTGTCTTCTTATCTTAGCTGTTTATGGTTATCCATAAATTGAAAGGCACATCAAGTCTCTCACGATTCCATGAATGTTCGATTTTTATTACTAACACTATCTAGGTGCCGGGACCAGGTTGAGAAATTTTTGTATTCAGACGTACTTCTGTGTCTGTGTTTCACTCTGCTATCATTCAGAATCAAATTCTTATTTTAGAATTAGGTTATGAATAAAGAATTCATAAACCATGATTATCTACTTGATCTTTTTTCATATAGAGAGAAAACTGAATCTTATCTGCTGAATTGTTTCGACAGGATTCTTTCAACTCTACCGGGTTAGTAGTAACTTCTAAGATGCCAAGATTCTCGGACATGTATACACTCACAATAGCCAGCGCAGACCCCCAGTCGATATCTGCAAAGCCACCAGTTGAATTCACCAAAAGCGTGACTAAGTGGTAATCTCTCGACTTTCCCCCAGCCACGAACGACCACATTCTTGATGCTAATATTGCTTATATACTTTTGTAGGTTCACCAAGGATGGAGTCTTGGTAGAGGGCCTTTTCTGGAAGGACGTCGAAGGTCTGGTAAATGATTATGCCAAAGAATCTAAAAAGAGCAAATAAATTTCAACTTGTAGCATATACCAATGGATCTTGTTGCTAGATATATGAGGACTAGTTTAATTGACAGTGATTGAAAGTGAGAGCTCTCTCTCTTGAATGGATTTTGCATTATTACTATGCTGATCAAAGGGGTAGGATTGCTGATATAACTCTGATTGAATTGTTACAAGTGAAAATACTTAAACTCTACTGTGTTTTAGATCTATATCTGCAGTTTCCATGATGTTTCTTGTTTTTCTATGGATAAATAAATAGAAAATTTAAAGGCTACATCACGGTGGACTTGAATAGTCTCATAATGTTTCTTGTTGATATCATTAATTTTATAAAATTCATAAAAATTAAAGATTGATTTGTTCATTTATCTATGATTGAAAATAAATGAATGATAAACAAATCAAATTTTCATTTGAGTACTCCTATAAATTAAAATAAATAGGTAATGTAGACTATATGAGAGCTATGAGTAGATATGCCCACGGTTCGTAAACCGGCGGTTCCGGTTCAGAATTTCGGTTTCAGGAAATGTGGAACTGGAACCGAACCGTGAGGCTATTTCACGGTTCCGGTTTCGGTTCGAAAACCGTCAGTTCCAAACTGACGGTTTTCACGGTTCCGAACCGCCGGTTTTTCGGCGATCTTTTATGGGTTTTCACGGTTCTGAACCGCTAGTTTCTGGCGGTTTTTCGTGGTTCGGGCTCGGTTTCACGGTTTTTCATGGTTCCGGTTTGGAACCGTCCGGAACCCGGTTCGTAAAATTTGAAACCAGAACCGGCCCATGGTTCAAAATATGGCGGTTACAATTCCGCGGTTAACCGCCGGAACCGAAAACCTTGGGCATCTCTAGCTACGAGCATTAAAATCATTATGTACACAATAAAGTTCTAAGTTCATAGTTAGGAAGATAAATCCACTTACTAGATTTAAAATATTAGTGCAAAATATATTTTTTTTTCTATTACTTATGGGCCCTACCAGAATATTTTTAAATTCATGCAACAAAACGTATATAAAATTCCTATTATCACAAGTACAATAATTACAAAGCTCATTTTATATAAGTGGATGTCAATATCCAAGCTTGTGATAGAAAATCATGTGTGGGCCCTTATATATTCATAACCACTTAATTAAAAACTAATTATGCTGACTTCTGACATGTATATGATACTATATTCTAATTATTAATTAAACACATGAAAATTTGACTTCTTAGTCACTTATCATCTCTTTCTATGGGCGGTGTTCTTGTCTTATGAAGTGGTCTTTTATATTTGCCGTGTATAATAAACAATCATTAATTCACCTATTCTATTATTTAAGATAGAATTTCTTTAAGCACTAGTGGAGTTATAAAAGTAATAAAAATGGTATTCAAATTATATTCTTGGTTGAGATATTCCAAATTAAATGTTATACTTCTACTTTTGATAAAAATAAACTCTTAGACCTTAGTATTAGTCTCACGCTCCCTCTGTTCCATTATAGAGTCATTTTCTGTTTAGATACGTTCCATGATAATAGAGTTATTTTTCTTTTCAGTAAAAATCAGCATATTACTTCTCATTTACTTTACTTTCTCTTACTTTATTCTCACTTTATCTTTCAATCTTTTTCATTTTCTACTTTGGTTCATTTTGCAGCTCCGAAAATCAATTGAAAATCACAAAGTTCATACTCCGTTCATTTCTTAACAATAGAAACTTTGAAAGCGCTACGAGTTTTAATAGAAAATCAATCAAGTAAGAGAGAGAACGAGAAAAAATGTGTAAAGTAACACAGAGAAACATAAAATGTTGTGGAATTTGTGCTAGTAGATTGTAGAATATATTTCATAAAATAGAAAGTTTCTATTTTAAAAAATAATCCGAAAATGAAAGCGTTTCTATTTTTAGGAAACACATGGAGCATTTATTTCCCGTTATCTAATGATGTAAAAAATCGATCACCCACGCGTAATATATTCTTCATGTTTGAAACCAATAATTCATCTTTTTATGAACAGAGAATGTCGTTTAACTTACTTGCAGTGACATCCATATATAATTTTCAGCCGTTATATTATCCATAATTTCATAAAAAAACTTCTTTTAGATAATTGCAAAATAATCTAAAATTTATAATTTATCATAACAAATTTGAAAATTGTATAATGAAGAAGAATTTAATCAAATTTTGTGATGAACACAACTCGCTGACGTGGAGCGTTAGGAAACAGCCGTAATTGGGTAGTTTGCGGGGCCCATCTGACGTGTAATCGCGGAACCGAGCGAAGCAATTGAGCCGGATTTAAATAGATGCCTCACGTCCGCCATTTCCTACAAAGCTCTTCTTATCCCTGCATTTTGAGGTTCCGCTTCTCCCTAAAATCTTCATCTCGATTTTCACGCCACGCTTTCAATCCGATCACCTCATCGGAAATCGCGATCGCCGCAGCAGCGCCATCTCCCGACTGATCCAACAGCTTTTGCGATTCGCGAAATGTCGAATTCCGAGAAACAGCAATCGGCGGAGGAGGATCGGCGGATCGACGACGTGGATCGCGCCGATCAGGTTTTGGATGTTTCCTCCAGCTGCGAGGAGGCGTCGGTGCGATCGAATCGGTCGGTTACGCGGAGATTGACGGAGATTTTGGTGGAGGATAGGGATGCCGATCTGCTGCTGCAGAGGAGCGGGAGAGGGGAGGGGGTTATGCAGTGGCTTGGCGCATTGGATTTGCAGGTGACGGGGGCTTGCCGAGCGGATGAGAGGCTGAAGCCTTTGCTCAAGCTGAACGCCTCCGCTGCCATGGCTGAGGATGGTCTGCTTGCTCATCTTAGTCAGGTATGTATTGCAAATTGAGCTATTGAATGAATCGTGTAAATTGTAATTGACATTTTAATGTTTTAATCGGTTGCGTTTGTTTAGTTAATCTGGAATTGGATGTAATGCTGCTTGAGCTATTGATATGATCGTGTGATTGATGATTGTCCCTTTTTTTGTTCACAGCACTTTGAGCCGTCAGAGGTTGGGATATTGGCTAGGTGCTTGTGCGCTCCGCTGGTTTCTATCCGGATCGGAAAGATCAACAAGCAAGGAACGCTTCTGTCACCGACCTCTGTAAGGTAAGTCTGCAAGGTTACCTGTTCTTTTAGGGGGATTGTGGTGCGGTTTATGCAAATAATATCATTTCATTATGTATGGAAATCACTAATAAATTGGGCGAGCAAATTAAGGGTTGTCTATATCCGTAATGCCATTGTAAACCTAAGGGCTCGGTGGCTGTTTGTGTAAAGTATGTGGCAATTTGTTTATAGGTAAGCAGTCGAGTATTGGATTATTCAAAATTAGTTCCGATTTTAACGCTATCTAATTGTTGTACACGGTCACATTCAAATGCCATAGATTTGTAAGCCTAGTTGTTATTTGGCTACTAAATTGCTGAGAGGTAGTAATTCAGTAACAATTGAAAACAAGTTACTAACAAGCAATGAAGCAAAGCAATTTAACTGAACTCACTTTTCCCGTGTGACAATTTCTTCCTTTGCTATAATTTATAATGCTTCAGATGTATTAACTGTGCTTGCTTGTCTTGTATATTTCTTATGTGTTGTAGAATAAATACATATCTTGTTAACTTTACTATAAACCTAACATTCTTTCTATTCCTCTATGCCTCAGAGTACTGATTTCTACGTTATAGTGTCCATTTCTTCTCATTTCGATGAGCTAACATGGTTATTCTTATACAAACTAAGTGGCTGATAGTAATATTGTTTTTTGTCATCTTGATTCCTAACCTTATTTTGGGTTCACATTTTGAGTCTCTTTGTATTTAAAAGTTCAGAATTTTGTGTTAACCTCTTGATGAGTGGTAAATGCTGGATTCTATCGTAGATCCCTGTGTCTTGATATGACTTCTTCTTACCTAGGAGGTTCCTTTGACATGTGGAGACCCCAGGGAAGGTTTGTGTAGAAATGTGAGTCTTTGTGGTTCAGAGGAGATTTTAGCTGTAACTTTTCATGTCTGATGACCCATTGCATATATCTGAGAACTGTGAGTCTGTGATTCATGACTTGCTCCTCTACTGAACTACTATTTTAGTTTGGATCAAGCTGTTATGTCTTCTGTGTTCTTTATCCTATGCTGTCCTTATTTCATGATATTTATTATGTCTGACGCAAGTTATGTTTCTATAGCTAATGCAAATAAATGTATCTTCACCGTGTTTGCAAATTTCTTATGATTCCTGACTACCTAGGGTGCTGTATTTTAGATTGTTAATGGTAACATTGTTCATCCTTCCAAGTGAAAACATCTTCTTACTTGTAGGTAAAGTGGCGTAGACTATTATGATCTCTGATTAAGAAGAAGTAAAGGTAGCGTCATGCTTCTACATTATATCATGCTCTACAAGAGTTCGTTGACTTACTGTATATTATCAGTATCCTTCTGCTTTGATGTCTGTTACTGCTAATGGTATTTAATTGTGATTCAGCTATATATAATGTTTGTGCTTATGTATATATGTATCTGCTTTGTTATTTTTCCCTATCTTGCATGCAAGTTGCTTGGAATCAATGTTCCGTTTTGTAATTAATTGGTTAGAGAAATTATTATTATGTGATGAAATTGTGTAGCTAATGCATTTTGAGATTTCAACCTGTTGTTTAGTTCTTTAAGTTGGTCTATTCAAGATTTTGTTGCATTTAGCACCCTCGAGATTGCAATAATGTTGCGTTACTTAGAAATTTAGGCAGTGGTAAAACTTTACCTTATTCCGGCTATCTAAACTATTGTTTATTAACCAGTATACTTTTTTCAAGATCAAGCGCACCAATAATTTTTTTCTTATGCTACATATATCATACTTAATTGTAGCAAAAAAAAGTAAGATCAGTCATGTGAGATATATAGCCAATTTTATGTGGTTTAAGATGTAACTTGCCATGTTTGGATTTGATCTTCTCCATGAAAAAACTCAGGTTATGATCTTATAGTTTAAGTGTGTTCAAACTCTACTGCACAGTAATCAGGACATAGATGTACTGCAAGTGTTCAAAATTAGAGGGTATGGTGATTTTTGTTATAGATGGGGAATGAAAATGAGGGAAAAATAAAACGCATGAACTTAAAGTTCGGTTTCCACAAAAATCAGACCAACTTAAACTGGGTCACCTGAATCTTGCATTACTTTACAACATGCTTCTCGTTACCATAGATGGTATATTTGACTACTCTGACTTGGAAATGTGGATTGCTGCCTGTAGTTTCGTATTACTAGTGGGTATTAGGGGAGATGTAGGCAGTCATTGACCTTTTCTATTAGTTTGGAATCTACTTCCTTTATACTTGTGCTGATTCTTGTTTATGAACTTTAATTTGTTTGTTGTTTGAACAGGGGGAATTTATGTCTCACCCTTCTGCCAACATCCGATTTGCGATTATCATTTAATGGAGATGATGGTTCAGAGGAGAGGCTGGCAACATTAAGCACTGAGGCTCAATGTAC